>NC_092225.1:101755438-101852938 GCF_036320965.1 Panulirus ornatus | reverse complement strand
CACACAAGCCTCATCTCCACCCCTCACACAAGCCTCATCTCCAACCCCTCACACAAGCCTCATCTCCACCCCCCTCACACAAGCCTCATCTCCAACCCCTCACACAAGCCTCATCTCCAACCCCTCACACAACCCTCATCCCCACCCCCCTCACACAAGCCTCATCTCCACCCCCCTCACACAAGCCTCATTTCCACCTCTCACACAAGCCTCATCTCCACCCCCTCACACAAGCCTCATCTCCACCCCCCTCACACAACCCTCATCCCCACCCCCCTCACACAAGCCTCATCTCCACCCCTCACACAAGCCTCATCTCCAACCCCTCACACAACCCTCATCCCCACCCCCCTCACACAAGCCTCATCTCCACCCCCTCACACAAGCCTCATCTCCACCCCCTCACACAACCCTCATCCCCACCCCCCTCACACAAGCCTCATCTCCACCCCCTCACACAAGCCTCATCTCCACCCCCTCACACAAGCCTCATCTCCACCCACTCACACAAGAAAGATAAAGAAAATGGTATCCCTTACCTCTCTCTCTCTCTCTCTCCCTCACCTCCCAGTCCTCCCTGGTTGAGGAGGAGGAGGAGGAGGAGGAGGAGGAGGAGGATGTGGTCGGTCGTAGGATGTTTACTGTGTGTTCCTGAAGGAGTCTGGTTCTTCATCCTGGGCTTCCTCCATTCCCAGCGGCGCCCTCCGTCATGTGTGTGTTAGCTCGCGTGGCTCTCTCCAGGGCGTGATCTGTTGCTGGGGACTGCCGTTGCTGGGGTATACCGTTGCTAGGACTCGCTGTTACTGGGAACTTCTGTTTAATGGATGTACTGTTACTGGAAACAGCTTCTGATGGGAGGTTCTGTTCATGAAAGTTACTGTTGCTAGGGTGTGCCACCGTTGCTGGAACTTACTGTTGCTAGGGTCTACTGTTTCTGAGATCTGATTTAGCTAGGATCTACCGTTGCTCGGGTCTACTGTTGCTCGGACGCACTGTTGCTGAAGTCTACCGTTGCTGAGACCTCCTGTTGTTGAGATTTACTATTACTGGTACTTACTGTTGCTGAGGTTTGTTTTTGCTGGGACCTACTCTTGCTAGGAGGCCCACCGTTGCTGGGACCTACTGTTGCTAGGAGGCCCACCGTTGCTGGGACCGACTGTTGCTAGGAGGCCCACCGTTGCTGGGACCTACTGTTGCTAGGAGGCCTATCGTTGCTGGGACCAACTGTTGCTAGGAGGCCCACCGTTGCTGAGACTCGACTGTTGCTAGGAGGCCTACCGTTGGTGGGACCGACTTCTGCTAGGAGGCCCACCGTTGCTGGGACCTACTGTTGCTAGGAGGCCCACCGTTGCTGGGACTCGACTGTTGCTAGGAGGCCCACCGTTGCTGAGACCAACTGTTGCTAGGAGGCCTACCGTTACTGAGACCAACTGTTGCTAGGAGGCCCACCGTTGCTGAGACCAACTGTTGCTAGGAGACCTACCGTTGCTGAGACCAACTGTTGCTAGGAGGCCCACCGTTGCTGAGACCAACTGTTGCTAGGAGGCCTACCGTTACTGAGACCAACTGTTGCTAGGAGGCCCACCGTTGCTGAGACCAACTGTTGCTAGGAGACCTACCGTTACTGAGACCAACTGTTGCTAGGAGGCCCACCGTTGCTGAGACCAACTGTTGCTAGGAGGCCCACCGTTGCTGAGACCAACTGTTGCTAGGGGGGGGTGTCTTATTTCCCTAGAGCCATGTGTCATTATAACCCACACACTCACCTTCACAATCCAAGCCCTCACCATCCGTCTTCACTTTCACGACCCACCTCACCTTCACCAGCAGCGCACTCACCTTCACACGTGTAGCTTCACCTTCTCGTCTTCATCACACACACACACACACACACACACACACACACACACACACACACACACACACACACACACTCACTTTCAGTATGTTTATTTTTCCTTCATTACACATCTCTCTCTCTCTCTCTCTCTCTCTCTCTCTCTCTCTCTCTCTCTCTCTCTCTCTCTCTCTCTCTCTCTCTCTCTCTCTCTCTCTCTCCATGATGCTGACGTACGGCTCGAATAACTCAGATTCGCGGAGGACAGAGCGATCGGCAGCGCCATATCCAGCGATGAAGATAAGGCCACGGAGCTGAACGCTGTAGTAAAATGGCAGATGGTCTTCACCAGCGAGAGAACGTGTCTGCTGTTGGTGAGCATTGAACCCCAACGAGAGATTCTATTATGAATTGCTTGGACCACAGAATAAACGACACTTCTTGTATTGAGTAATGTAAAAGCCACTGTCTCTAATATAGCCCTAAGATATTCTCCCAGCATTGTAACGATGCTGTCACGTAAGTAAATAGGATGGTTGGATGTATGGAGACAAAATCTACATTACAGAATCAAGGATGTGTTGCTGGCAATGTACACACGTCTAGTTAGACCGTCCCCCTCACCCTCGAATATGCAGTGCAATCCTGGCCCCCCCCACCTTACAACTTACATCTTAAGTTGGAAGCAGCGCAGCGAACGCAGCGAGGATCAACTCTATTGGTTTCATCCTTACGCAGCAAACTATATGAGGACAGAGTGCGAGAATTGAACTTGTTTTCTCTGAACAAGGGGCGTTTCCGACACAAGTTGATCGAATGTTTCAAAATATACGGTTTAACATCGTCTGTACTGGAAATTTCTTGACAATCGCGCCAGTGCTGTCAACGAGAGGAAATGGACTAAAACTTGGAGATCACCACATTAGTTTTCAATTTGGATTGTGCGAAGTATTGCTTCACCAACGACGTATCTGATGCTTTCGAATAAGCTCCCAGGACATGTTGTTTCAGTCTTGCTCGTCACCTTTCACTCTCTGGTGTTGGATGAAATGTTTTCATCAGTCATCGTCACGTAGTGGGGGTTTAGCTACACCTCTCAGCCACTGGCCTCAGCCAAGCCGTGTTGCGGTGACACGCCAGTATGTATTATCTCGTGCCCGCTTGCTTTAAGGGAAGAAGATGGGATGCTGGTATTGTCCTTCCACATCAGGTGTGATATAGACATGTTAAATCGCGAGACTGAAGCTCAAGGTTTGTTCTTCCTGTTGTCTATATAACCAAAAATTGAACGGATGGAAAGCATGCAAGTGTATTTGGTGATGGGATGCATGACATATTTACGTTCATTCCACCTTCTGATTCTCCTATGGAAAAAAAGAAAAATTCCTTCAGGCATATTAATCCTGCAAGGTATTTTTTTTTTTCAACCAGTCCGGAGTGTTCCTGGAGAGTGGGGGGGGGGGGGGGGTGTAGCCCGTGAGCCCGTGTTTTGCTATCATTTTCTTCTGCTTTCAAGGGGACTTCATCTTTATCAGTGATATTAAGGCCTTCATCCACCTCAGATATGGAGTGGATGAAGACCCATATCAGATATGGGGGTGGGTGGAGATCCACCTCAGATATGAGGTGGATGAGGCCCTCCATTAGATATGAAATAACCGTTCTAAAGTTTGACTGCAGACTGAATACAGATATAGGATAAGTTGTATGATGGGAGAGAACGTTTAGGAGATGAGGGCCCCACGAGTGTAGAACTCCCTCCCCGCACAGTACAAGAGATGTGGCCCCACGAGTGTAGAACTCCCTCCCCGTACAGTACAAGAGATGGGGCCCCACGAGTGTAGAACTCCCTCCCCGTACAGTACAAGAGATGTGGCCCCACGAGTGTAGAACTCCCTCCCCGTATAGTACAAGAGATGGGGCCCCACGAGTGTACAACTCCCTCCCCGTACAGGACAAGAGATGTGGCCCCACGAGTGTACAACTCCCTCCCCGTACAGTACAAGAGATGGGGCCCCACGAGTGTACAACTCCCTCTCCGTACAGTACAAGAGATGGGGCCCCACGAGTGTACAACTCCCTCTCCGTACAGTACAAGAGATGGGGTCCCACGAGTGTACAACTCCCTCCCCGTACAGTACAAGAGATGGGGCCCCACGAGTGTACAACTCCCTCCCCGTACAGTACAAGAGATGGGGCCCCACGAGTGTACAACTCCCTCCTCGTACAGTACAAGAGATGGGACCCCTCGAGTGTAGAACTCCCTCTCCGTACAGTACAAGAGATGGGGCCCCCCCACGAGTGATCTGAGAGAAAAGATTGGAATTCCAAGTTCGTGAAAGCAAGTGAAAGTTAAGGCGCGTTTCCAAGGCTGTGGAGATGCAGGCGGCGTTTGAGAGTAGTGTAGGACGAGGAAGGTCAGAAATAGCGACCGAGCGACCCTTCTTAGGTGATTGGCTGGATCAAGCGCGGCCAACGGCAGTGTGGAAAGGCAGGTCTCTGATCGTAGGCGGAGGCTGGATTGGTATGCAAGGATTCGGGACTTGGATCGACGTCACACACTCCTTCAGGATGTGCGACAGGACGCCTCCCGAGTCTTCCTCACACCTGACCCACCCGCAGAAGGTAGAGAACTTGGGATGTGGGGGGGAACACGTGACACACCTGCAGGAGAACTTGGGGTGTGGGGGGAACACGTGACACACCTGCAGGAGAACTTGGGGTGTGGGGTGTGAGGGGGAACACATGACACACCTGCAGGAGAACTTGGGGTGGGGGGGGACACCTGACACACCTGCAGGAGAACTTGGGGTGGGGTGTGAGGGGGAACACCTGACACACCTGCAGGAGAACTTGATGTGAGGGAGAACACCTGACACACCTGCAGGAGAACTTGGGGTGTGGGGGGGAACACGTGACGCACCTGCAGGAGAACTTGGGGTGTGGGGGAGGGAAAAGCAAGCCTTGCGAAACGCACATGTAGTAGGAGAGGCGGAGGAACAAGACGAAAGGTGGAATGACTTCAGTAGAGATGGAGGGAAAAAAAAAGTATGGCAACCAAAATGGACCAGTGCCTTCGTCCTGTAGAGAGGGTAGATGTTGGTTGATGGATGAAGACAGAAGGGAAGGTTGACCTACGAAAGTTGTTAGGATTGTACGTAGGCAACTCTTATTTCTGAAGGTGAGTTTATTAGCGATATGATCCGTTTCCTCTACACAGACGGGGGTGTGGGGTCCAGTAGGTGTGGGTGTACACGGGGCAGATGTGGTCCAAACCATGGAATTACATGAGATCATCTTCCCCAGGTGAGGCGCTGGGTGGGAGGAGGCTGGAGGCTGGTGGACCTAGAAAACTGTGAAGATGGGTTGGTGACACACTCACATGAGCTCTCCCTTAATAATACATCTTCTCCAACTCTGGAAATAATTCATATACAAATCATATACACAAAAGGTGAAAGAAATATTATCAAAACGCTAAATGTTTTTGATATACATCCATACAAGTGCCAACTTGAATGATATTGGTGTTGTAAGAATAATTAATACTACTTCTTGTATTACTAATTATGATAATGATGGTCATTATGATAATCATGATTATTATTTATGGAAAATATTTCAGGGACACAGCTGTATTACCTGTCGTGTTGCGTGTCTGTACCTTGTCCCTCCCTCCCTCCCTCCTCCTTCCATCCATCCATCCTTCCTCTCTCCCTCCCTCCCTCCCTCCCTCCCTCCATCCCTCCCTCCCTCCATCCCTCTCTCCTTCCCTCTCTCCCTCCCTCCCTCCCTCCCTCCCTCCTTCCTCCATCCATCCATCCTTCCCTCCCTCCCTCCCTCCCTCCCTCCTTCCCTCTCTCCCTCCCTCCCTCCCTCCCTCCTCACCATCACATTCTCATGAACAAATTGTTGTACTAATGATTTCCTCCGCTGTTCACTCGTTCCTCCGCTGTTCACTCGTTCCTCCGCTGTTCATTCGTTCCTCCATTGTTCATTCGTTCCTCCATTGTTCAGTCGTTCCTCTGCTGTTCAGTCGTTCCTCCGCTGTTCATTCGTTCCTCCGCTGTTCAGTCGTTCCTTCGCTGTTCAGTCGTGCAGGTCGTAACCAGACGACCGCAGGTAACAAGGACCATACCATGGATGGTGGTTTGGTGGGTGGGGGTGTGTGGTCCCAGGAACTACCACTGTGACTATGTGTGTGTGGTTGTTTGTGGTGTGTGTGTGTGTGTGTGTGTGTGTGTGTGTGTGTGGGGGGGGGAGTACCTCTCGAGGTGGTAGTTAGTACCACCCCCCCCCCCCCAAATGGTGGTACCAACCATCGTCACCCTGTATCCTCCCCTTGGGGGGCGGGGGCGGGGGGCGGCGGGCGATGTGATGTGTGGTGTGGTGTGGTGTCAGGGTACCACATGTGTGGTGTCAGAGTACCACATGTGTGGTGTCAGAGTACCACATGTGTGGTGTCAGAGTACCACATGTGTGGTGTCAGGGTACCACATGTGTGGTGTCAGGGTACCACATGTGTGGTGTCAGGGTACCACACGTGTGGTGTCAGAGTACCACATGTGTGGTGTCAGAGTACCACATGTGTGGTGTCAGGGTACCACATGTGTGGTGTCAGAGTACCACATGTGTGGTGTCAGGGTACCACATACTACCAAGTACCTCTTCTCGAGACAGTAGTACCATCCTAATCACCTGTTTGTGATGACCTGTGTAATTACAGGCACAGGGCGTCCTACACTAGTGAGGGCCGGGGCCCCAGTTCGTGGACTATCTCTCTCTCTCTCTCCTCTGTCTCACAGCTTAGATTAAGCCTCTGTATGCTGTCTCTCTCCACAACTTCATCTCTGGATTAATGGCGATCATCCCAGTCGCAAACCACAACTTCTTCACAACTGGGCTAACCAGTTCCATGGTTGTGTTCCTGTTCTGTCCTCTGTGAAAGTTGAGAGGTTGTGATCAACTCGCCCCTTACTCCTCTCTTAACCCATCATGGACAAATCTATGGCCTGTGAATCTCTCACTGTCATTTGGTCGCTTGATTCTGGTACCACTGTCTGCTTCCCTCCTCCACACGTCCTCTGTTGTTGTTCTAAAGTGACTTTGACCAAACCTGAGGGAATGAAGGCTTCGTCTTCTGGGCCTCATGTTAAGTCTACATCATCCTCGACGACCCCACTCATTTAAGTGTGTGTGTGTGTGTATGTGTGTGTGGTAGACAACTGCATGACCTGGGGGCGCCGCCCCCCCCCTCCTCCTCTTCCTCCCTACCACACACACACACACACACACACACACACACACACACACACACACACACACACACACCGGAAAGTTGGCCATATCCAAGATACCTGCCAGGCCGTCCACTGGCTGAGGTGTGGTTCCCTCCTCCCTGGCGCCGACGAGACGCGCTACTACCCCACCTCCTCACCTCCTCCTCCTCCTCCTCCTCTCCCTTAGGTCGTAATTGCCTCCTTAACAACCCCGCGGGCAACAACGGTAATGACAGTGTCCACCACCTCCTCCTCTGGTGGTTGCGACAACCGGCCACGCCTCGTGTAACGAGGACCCGTCTGGCTCCAAAAAGACCACCCTGCTTACACAGACCACCGGACCTCTATTTCATAACACAGATGAAGAAACAAGCGGTGGTGGAGGAAGGCCTGTGGTATGGACTCCATTTTCTTTCTTGCTCCTGTATACTCGCCATTTCCCCACGTAGGCGAGGTTGCGATAGGGTCGGATCATTGAGCCTTAGGGGGAACAAACAGTTCCTCACTTGGTTCCTCGGTGTGTTCTTTCTTTTTGGAAAGTAATACAGGAAGGAAGGATTTCCGGCCACCCCCCCCCCCCCCCCACTCTCGCCCCTCTTACGTATGCAGTTTAGAACCACTGGTTTTGACACACTGGTATAGACGACACCCTTACTAATGCTCATATCATTATGTTAGATCATTTAATGTATTTTTCCAAATTACAAAATGATCTTGTCATATCAACACAGTTAACTTATATATATATATATATATATATATATATATATATATATATATATATATATATATATATATATATATATATATATATTATCCCTGGGGATAGGGGAGAAAGAATACTTCCCACGTATTCCCTGCGTATCGTAGAAGGCGACTAAAAGGGAAGGGAGCGGGGGGCTGGAAATCCTCCCCTCTCGTTTTTTTTTTTTTTTTACAAAGGAAGGAACAGAGAAGGGGGCTGGATGAGGATGTTTCCTCAGAGGCCCAGTCCTCTGTTCTTAACGCTACCTCGCTGACGCGGGAAACGGCGAATAGTATGAAAAAAAAAAAAAAATATATATATATATATATATATATATATATATATATATATATATATATATATGTATACACCGTAGCCTAGGACACACACACAAACAAAGAATCTTTGTGTTTCTGCCTGTTTATTAGACAGATTCGCCACAAAGGAAGGGTTTGTTTTCTTAGTCCAGTCACCGTTTTCAATACGATGGTCTAACTCACAATTCAGTTTCCTTTGATGACTCTTCCATTCACTGCCTAGCCTGTTATAACAGTAGTGCAACATATAGTTCTTCCATTGTGTTGGTACAGCCTTTTGAAAGACGCGTTTCATCTCTCTTGCAGTGCGGAAGTCCTCCTCCTCCTCCTCCTCCTCCTCCACCACCTCCACCTCCTCCTCTTCCTCCTCCTCCACCACCTCCACCTCCACCTCCTCCTCTTCCTCCTCCTCCTCCACCTCTTCCTCCACCTCCACCTCCACCTCAGTCATCTATAGATCAATGTGTTTCTTCAAAAATACAGTTTGGAAAATCACCAGATGGTCGACCAGACATCAGCAGCATCAACCAGTGTGGCACGATAGATCGGTTTCGGAAGAAGCACTTGTTCATCGAGGCATCTCTTTAGGGAATTCAGATCATAACTACAGTTTGTGATCCTTGATTAACGATTTGGAGTAAGCGGTAACGAAGGAGGAGAAGACCAGGCGAGCTTGTGGGGGGAAAAAGGAGCAGAAGACCCGTGTGGTCTGCATGTTGCGAGAGGTCACACCGGTGTGTGCGTGATCTACTATATGCATAAAACCACAAGGAAAAGGAAACACGATGATAAGTTCCC
This sequence comes from Panulirus ornatus, assembly GCF_036320965.1. Classification (NCBI taxonomy): domain Eukaryota; kingdom Metazoa; phylum Arthropoda; class Malacostraca; order Decapoda; family Palinuridae; genus Panulirus; species Panulirus ornatus. Next base: position 101,843,962 of record NC_092225.1, on the reverse strand, counting down.
AAGTGCACTTTCGTGTAATGATCACATCGTCGTCAAGGGGAGGTAACAAGAAGGAGGTAGAAGACGTAGAACAGCCAGTTGATATACAGGGAAGAGACGTAGCTAAGACACCATTGGTAAACAAGTGTTACCGGATGGTGGTGTTCGGGTCTGGCATCATGCAGGTCGTAAAATTTTATTATATGAACAGGAAACGGAACTGTTCACAAATTTTGCCCACGACAAATCTATCCAGTCTGTATAGACCTTCATCAATATTAATGTTACAATTCTTTGTGTGTTTCATGATGGAAGATTCGACTATATTTCTTCGATTATATTTCCGTGATAAAGAACTGAATTTGTTGTTGAAAGGTAATGGTTCTCTCATCAAAAGACTTTCATTATTGTCTCCTTCATTGCCATATATGTATGGACTTATCTAAACACATGAACTAAATTTTCCAGCAAGACCCATAGTGAGTTCAGTAGGCTCCATCACATATAAATTATCAAAATGGTTAGTTTCTTTATTAAACGCTTTACTGTGGAAGATATCTAATTCTAATATCATGAACAAAGTTAATTTAGTTAACAAGCTTAATGATATCCTTGTTGATTTTGATCTCAAACTAGTGAGTTTTAATGTTTCTTCTATGTTCACAAAAGTCCAGTTGATGAGCACTTAGAATATTTGATTGATGTCTTGATTAATATTGATTTACCTGTTTCAAATTCAGTTTATTGAATTGATAGAATTGCGTATAAAAGACTATGTATTTCAGTTTAATGGAGAATATTATGCTCAGAAACGTGGTATGGTAATAGGGTAACCCGCTTTCACCTGTCTTAAGTAATCTTTACATGGAACTCCTTGAAGGAAAATCACTAAGGAATATCTTACCCACAAAGGCAATTTGGTTTCAGTATGTAGATCATGTTCTTCGTGTTTGGCCAAGAAACGAAAATTTACGAGCATTTCTCCCTTTACTTAACAATCTAGTACCTTCGATCATTCATACTGTGGAAGTGGAAAAATAATTGTGTGATACCATTTTTAAACAGCATGATCCATAGGCAAGGAAACAAGTTTAAGTTTAGCATAAACAGAAAACCTACCAATGTATGCTCATATATCCATTATTACTCATCTCAACATGACAAAGTTAAATTATCATCATTTCAATCTATGTTCCTCAGGGCTTTACGTATTTGCAGTCCAGAGTTTATTGATGATGAGTTTGAGAAGATATATTCTATTGGATCTGAGTTTAAGTACCCATGATCTTTCACTGATAAATCCTGAAGTTGGAAAAAAAAAAATCATTTAATAGAATTGAACCCAAACCTCCCATTGACACCAAGAATCTTTTAGTTCTCCCTTTTAATAATGATTTTACTTCACTTCCCATGTTGCTTAGATACTTTAATATAAATGTTGCCTTCAGCAACAATAATATTATAAAGAATATCTTTATCAAAAACTCATCAGAAATTTCTGTGGGCTGTGTTTACAGAATACCTTGTTAAAACTGTGATATGTTTTATGTTGGGCAGACTGGGAAGGGTCTTATGTTAGACTTAAGCAACATAAATGTAGTATCAGAACAGAAGAAGAATCAAATGCTTCGATTAACCATGTTAGAATTTATGACCATTGTGTTGCCTGGGGTAATACTAATTCAATTATCACCCCTAACTCCAGTACTACGAGAAATATCACTGAATCATCCATTGATGAAATACACAAAGAATTGTAACATTAGTATTAGTGATGGTCTGTACCAACAGGATAGCTTTGTCGTGGGCAAAATTTTTAAACTTCCCTTTCCTGAACACATAGAATTGTACATGTTATAATGCCAGACCCGAACACCACCGTCCGGTAACACTTGTTTACCAATGGTGTCTTAGCTACGTCTCTTCCTTGTATATATCAAGTGAGTGTTCTACGTCTTCTATCTCATTCTTGTATCTCCCCTGACGATGTGATCATTGCACGAAAGTGCACTTGGGAACTTGTCGTGTTTCATATTCTTTGTGGCTTTATACATATATATATATATATATATATATATATATATATATATATATATATATATATATATATATATATATATATATATATATATATATATATATATTTATTCTATTCTATTATACTTTGTCGCTGTCTCCCGCGTTGGCGAGGTAACGCAAGGAAACAGACGAAAGAATGGCCCAACCCACCCACATACAAATGTATATACAAATGTATATACAAATGTATATATATATATATATATATATATATATATATATATATATATATATATATATATATATATAATCATCCCTGCTACAAGAACCACATATGCAGTGTGAACGTATATTTTCTCAGAATTACATTAAAAAGAAAAGTGTTCATGATTTTTGTGTTATTAGTTATAACTTGACAATGATTGTCTTAATGACCCGGGCATTTGACAGACCTAATGCCCAAACGACCAAATTAGATTTTGTAGTTCACAATCCTGCTGTAAGTAGCACCTGAATGACTGAACTGTTCGTATAGCCATTAACATCAGCGGTTCACAGAGGGAACGAGCAGTGAACAAGGTGTTTAACTGGCTAAGACGTAACGCGCCATCACAACCTACTGAGCTTGTTGTGAGTTGAACCACAACAGTTTGGTTGTTATAACCCGAGGTGGTGATGGTGGTGGTGGTGAGTAAAGAACTGCTGCAGTGGACAAAGGTGGGTGTGAGGTGTACTGGGCTGGGTGGTTGTGAGGTGTACTGGGCTGGGTGGGTGTGAGGTGTACTGGGCTGGGTGGGTGTGAGGTGTACTGGGCAGGGTGGATGTGAGGTGTACTGGGCAGGGTGGGTGTGAGGTGTACTGGGCTGGGTGGGTGTGAGGTGTACTGGGCTGGGTGGGTGTGAGGTGTACTGGGCAGGGTGGGTGTGAGGTGTACTGGGCTGGGTGGGTGTGAGGTGTACTGGGCTGGGTGGGTGTGAGGTGTACTGGGCTGGGTGGGTGTGAGGTGTACTGGGCTGGGTGGTTGTGAGGTGTACTGGGCTGGGTGGTTGTGAGGTGTACTGGGCTGGGTGGTTGTGAGGTGTACTGGGCAGGGTGGGTGTGAGGTGTACTGGGCAGGGTGTGTGTGAGGTGTACTGGGCTGGGTGGTTGTGAGGTGTACTGGGCTGGGTGGTTGTGAGGTGTACTGGGCTGGGTAGGTGTGAGGTGTACTGGGCAGGGTGGGTGTGAGGTGTACTGGCAGGGTGGGTGTGAGGTGTACTGGGCAGGGTGGGTGTGAGGTGTACTGGGCTGGGTGGGTGTGAGGTGTACTGGGCAGGGTGGGTGTGAGGTGTACTGGGCAGGGTGGGTGTGAGGTGTACTGGGCTGGGTGGGTGTGAGGTGTACTGGGCAGGGTGGGTGTGAGGTGTACTGGGCTTGGTGGGTGTGAGGTGTACTGGGCTGGGTGGGTGTGAGGTGTACTGGGCTGGGTGGGTGTGAGGTGTACTGGGCTGGGTGGGTGTGAGGTGTACTGGGCTGGGTGGGTGTGAGGTGTACTGGGCAGGGTGGGTGTGAGGTGTACTGGGCTGGGTGGGTGTGAGGTGTACTGGGCTGGGTGGGTGTGAGGTGTACTGGGCAGGGTGGGTGTGAGGTTGTACTGGGCAGGGTGTGTGTGAGGTGTACTGGGCAGGGTGGGTGTGAGGTGTACTGGGCAGGGTGGTTGTGAGGTGTACTGGGCAGGGTGGGTGTGAAGTGTACTGGGCTGGGTGGGTGTGAGGTGTACTGGGCAGGGTGGTTGTGAGGTGTACTGGGCTGGGTGGGTGTGAGGTGTACTGGGCAGGGTGGTTGTGAGGTGTACTGGGCAGGGTGGTTGTGAGGTGTACTGGGCAGGGTGGGTGTGAGGTGTTCTGGGCAGGGTGGGTGTGAGGTGTACTGGGCTGGGTGGTTGTGAGGTGTACTGGGCAGGGTGGGTGTGAGGTGTACTGGGCTGGGTGGGTGTGAAGTGTACGTGTAGTGGAACAGTAATAATGGAGAACTGGTGATGTACGTTTTTATAGTGAACTGGTCGTCCTTGTGAACCAGTACTGGTCGTCCCGGTGAACCAGTGTTGCCGCAGACCAGCATGGTACAACCTGCTCACAACACAGTGTTGCCGCAGACCAGCATGGTACAACCTGCTCACAACAGAGTGTTGCCGCAGACCAGCATGGTACAACCTGCTCACAACACAGTGTTGCCGCAGACCAGCATGGTACAACCTGCTCACAACACAGTGTTGCCGCAGACCAGCATGGTACAACCTGCTCATAACACAGTGTTGCCGCAGACCAGCATGGTACAACCTGCCCACAACACAGTGTTGCCGCAGACCAGCATGGTACAACCTGCTCACAACACAGTGTTGCCGCAGACCAGCATGGTACAACCTGCTCACAACACAGTGTTGCCGCAGACCAGCATGGTACAACCTGCTCACAACACAGTGTTGCCGCAGACCAGCATGGTACAACCTGCTCACAACACAGTGTTGCCGCAGACCAGCATGGTACAACCTGCTCACAACACAGTGTTGCCGCAGACCAGCATTGTACAACCTGCTCACAACACAGTGTTGCCGCAGACCAGCATGGTACAAATGCTCACAACACAGTGTTGCCGCAGACCAGCATGGTACAACCTGCTCACAACACAGTGTTGCCGCAGACCAGCATGGTACAACCTGCTCACAACACAGTGTTGCCGCAGACCAGCATGGTACAACCTGCTCACAACACAGTGTTGCCGCAGACCAGCATGGTACAACCTGCTCACAACACAGTGTTGCCGCAGACCAGCATGGTACAACCTGCTCACAACACAGTGTTGCCGCAGACCAGCATGGTACAAACCTGCTCACAACACAGTGTTGCCGCAGACCAGCATGGTACAACCTGCTCACAACACAGTGTTGCCGCAGACCAGCATGGTACAACCTGCTCACAACACAGTGTTGCCGCAGACCAGCATGGTACAACCTGCTCACAACACAGTGTTGCCGCAGACCAGCATGGTACAACCTGCTCACAACACAGTGTTGCCGCAGACCAGCATGGTACAACCTGCTCACAACACAGTGTTGCCGCAGACCAGCATGGTACAACCTGCTCACAACACAGTGTTGCCGCAGACCAGCATGGTACAACCTGCTCACAACACAGTGTTGCCGCAGACCAGCATGGTACAACCTGCCCACAACACAGTGTTGCCGCAGACCAGCATGGTACAACCTGCTCACAACACAGTGTTGCCGCAGACCAGCATGGTACAACCTGCTCACAACACAGTGTTGCCGCAGACCAGCATGGTACAACCTGCTCACAACACAGTGTTGCCGCAGACCAGCATGGTACAACCTGCTCACAACACAGTGTTGCCGCAGACCAGCATGGTACAACCTGCTCACAACACAGTGTTGCCGCAGACCAGCATGGTACAACCTGCTCACAACACAGTGTTGCCGCAGACCAGCATGGTACAACCTGCTCACAACACAGTGTTGCCGCAGACCAGCATGGTACAACCTGCTCACAACACAGTGTTGCCGCAGACCAGCATGGTACAACCTGCTCACAACACAGTGTTGCCGCAGACCAGCATGGTACAACCTGCTCACAACACAGTGTTGCCGCAGACCAGCATGGTACAACCTGCTCACAACACAGTGTTGCCGCAGACCAGCATGGTACAACCTGCTCACAACACAGTGTTGCCGCAGACCAGCATGGTACAACCTGCTCACAACACAGTGTTGCCGCAGACCAGCATGGTACAACCTGCTCACAACACAGTGTTGCCGCAGACCAGCATGGTACAACCTGCTCACAACACAGTGTTGCCGCAGACCAGCATGGTACAACCTGCTCACAACACAGTGTTGCCGCAGACCAGCATGGTACAACCTGCTCACAACACAGTGTTGCCGCAGACCAGCCTGTGTTGTTATCCGTCAACCGTTCGTGAAGTCACGTGCCGCGATGATGGGGTCGTACGAACGTTGATGACGTGTTTCGTACGAACGTTGATGACGTGTTTCGCACGAACGTTGATGTCGTGTTTCGTACGAACGATGATGACGTGTTTCGTACGAACGTTGATGACGTGTTTCGTACGAACGATGATGACGTGTTTCGTACGAACGTTGATGACGTGCTTCGTACGAACGTTGATGATGTGTTTCGTACGAACGTTGATGACGTGTTTCGTACGAACGATGATGACGTGTATCGTACGAACGTTAATGACATGTTAGGAACGTGCCTTCCTGGGACACACACACACGCACACACACACACACACACACACACACACACACACACACGTCATATACATGTATGTAGTACCACCATTACATGTCAGTGAGCGTTTCCGGGACGTGTGGTGGGTGAACGAGTGAACAAAGCGGACGAATCCACGATTTCGTCAGCATACGATGAATGAAATTATGTGTGTGTGTGTGTGTGTGTGTGTGTGTGTGTGTGTGTGTGTGTGTGTGTGTGTGTGTGTGTGTGTGTGTGTGTGTGCCTTGCATTTAATGAATGACATATCTAACCGTCTCTCCACCCCTACCCCCTCCCCCTCCCCCTCCCACTCCCCTCCTCCCCTCCCCCCATCCTCCCCTCCCCCTCGTGTCATTCTTTTCTTTTATGTCTTACTCGTCTTGGTCGGAGGGGGGGAGGGGGGAGGGGGAGGGGGTAGAGGGGTGGGGGGGTGGTAGGGAGGGAGGGGGAGGGGGGTAGTGAGGGGAGGGGGGTAGTGAGGGGAGGGACTCGAGCGCGCGCGACGTGAACACCGGAAATCCGAGACGAAATTCCCTGTCTGACGTGATGCTGCTTGAGGGGGGGGGGGGGGGGAGGGAGGGAGGGGTTAGTAAGGAGTGTCAGTGTGTCAGGTGGGTGAGGAGGGAGGGGGGAGGGAAGGGAGGGAGGGAGGAGGGAAGGGAGGGGAGGGGGAGAGGAGGAGGAGGAGGAGGAGGGGAGGGAGGGAGGAGGAGGAGGAGGGGAGGGGGAGGAGCAGGAGGAGGAGGGGAGGGAGGGAGGAGGAGGAGGAGGGGAGGGGGAGGAGCAGGAGGAGGAGGAGGAGGGAGGAGGAGGAGGAGGAGGAGGAGGAGGGGAGGGGGAGGAGGAGGAGGAGGGAGGAGAGAGGAGGAGTGGGGAAGAGGTAGGGGGAGTTGTGTGGGGGTGTGGGGGTGAGTGAGGATGGTCAGGGGCTTCGCTGTGCGATGCTGGAAATGTGGGTCGGGAGCTCGTATGTGTGGGGGATGAGGGGAGGGGAGAGGAGGAGCGGCTTGGCCTGCCTGTGAGTTCCGTGGTTTGAATGTGATGTATTCTGATGTGTGATTTCGTCTTCGTATACCAGTAAGTTATTTAATCATATGTATTCAGGTAAATATAAATGGTTATGTATTCATTCATTATACTTTGTTGCTGTCTCCCGCGTCAGCGAGGTAGCGCAAGGAAACAGACGAAAGCATGGCCCAACCCACCCACATACACATGTATATACATACACGTCCAGATACGCACATATACATGCCTATACATCTCAAAATCTTTTTCACTCCATCTTTCCACCTCCAATTTGGTCTCCCACTTCTCCTCGTTCCCTCCACCTCCGACACATATATCCTCTTGGTCAATCTTTCCTCACTCATTCTCTCCATGTGATCAAACCATTTCAAAACGCCCTCTTCTGCTCTCTCGACCACTCTTTTTATTACCACACATCTCTCTTACCCTTTCATTACTTACTCGATCAAACCACCTCACACCACACATTGTCCTCAAACATCTCATTTCCAGCACATCCACCCTCCTGCGCACAACTCTATCCATAGCCCACGCCTCGCAACCATACAACATTGTTGGAACCACTATTCCTTCAAACATAGCCATTTTTGCTCCGAGATAACGTTCTCGCCTTTCACACATTCTTCAAGGCTCGCAGAACTTTCGCCCCCTCCCCCACCCTATGACCCACTTCCGCTTCCATGGTTCCATCCGCTGCCAAATCCACTCCCAGATACCTAAAACACATTAGTTCCTCCAGTTTTTCTCCATTCAAACTTACCTCCCAGTTGACTTGACCCTCAACCCTACTGTACCTAATAGCCTTGCTCTTATTCACATTTACTCTTAACTTTCTTCTTTCACACACTTTACCAAACCCAGTCAACAGCTTCTGCAGTTTCTCACTCGAATCAGCCACCAGCGCTGTATCATCAGCGAACAACAACTGACTCATTTCCCAAGCTCTATCATCCACAACAGACTTCATACTTGCCCCTCTTTCCAAAACTCTTGCATTTACCTCCTAACAACCCCATCCATAAACAAATTAAACAACCATGGAGACTTCACGCACCCCTGCCGCAAAACGACTTTCACTGAGAACCAATCACTTTCCTTTCTTCCTACACGTACACATGCCTTACATCCTCGATAAAAACTTTTCACTGCTTCTAACAACTTGCCTTCCACACCATATATTCTTAATACCTTCCACTGGGCATCTCTATCAACTCTATCATATGCCTTTTCCAGATCCATAAATGCTACATACAAATCCATTTGCTTTTCTAAGTATTTCTCACATACATTCTTCAAAGTAAACACCTGACCCACACATCCTCTACCACTTCTGGAACCACACTGCTCTTCCCCAATCTGATGCTCTGTACATGCCTTCACCCTCTCAATCAATACCCTCCCATATAATTTACCAGGAATACTCAACAAAATTATTTCTCTGTAATTTAAGCACTCACTTTTATCCCCTTTGCCTTTGTACAATGGCACTATGCAAGCATTCCACCAATCCTCAGGCACCTCACCATGAGTCATACATACATTGAATAACCTTACCAACCTGTCAACAATACAGTCATCCCCTTTTTTTTTAATAGATTCCACTGCAATACCATCCAAATCCGCTGCCTTGCCGGCTTTCATCTTCCGCAAAGCTTTTACTACCTCTTCTCTGTTTACCAAATCATTCTCCCTAACCCTCTCACTTTGCACACCACCTCGACCAAAACACCCTGTATCTGCCACTCTATCATCAAATACATTCAACAAACCTTCAAAATACTCACTTCATCTACTTCTCACATCACCACTACTTGTTATCACCTCCCCATTAGTCCCCTTCACTGATGTTCCCATTTGTTCTCTTGTCTTACGCACTTTATCTACCTCCTTCCAAAACATCTTTTTATTCTCCCTAAAATTTAATGATACTCTCTCACCCCAACTCTCATTTGCCCTCTTTTTCACCTCTTGCACCTTTCTCTTGACCTCCTGCCTCTTTCTATCATACATCTCCAAGTCATTTGCATCATTTCCCTGCAAAAATCGTCCAAAAGCTTCTCTCTTCTCTTTCACTAATAATCTTATTTCGTCATCCCACCACTCAGTACCCTTTCTAATCTGCCCACCTCCCACGCTTCTCCTGCCACAAGCATCTTTTGCGCAATCCATCACTGATTCCCTAAATACATCCCATTCCTCCCCCACTCCCCTTACGTCCTTCGTTCTCACCTTTTTCCATTCTGTATTCAGTCTCCTGGTACTTCCTCACACAAGTCTCCTTCCCAAGCTCACTTACTCTCACCACTCACTTCACCACAACATTCTCTCTTCTTTTCTGAACACCTCTACAAATTTCACCTCCGCCTCCACAAGATGATAATCAGACATCCCTCCAGTTGCACCTCTCAGCAAATTAACATCCAAAGGTCTCTCTTTCGCGCGCCTATCAATTAACACGTAATCCAATAACGCTCTCTGGCCATCTCTTCTACTTACATACGTATACTTATGTATATCTCTCTTTTTAAACCAGGTATTCCCAGTTACCAGTCCTTTTTCAGCACATAAATCTACAAGCTCTTCCCCATTTCCAATTACAACACTGAACACCCCATGTACACCATTTATTCCCTCAACTGCCACATTACTCACCTTTGCATTCAAATCACCAGTCACTATAACCCGGTCTCGTGCATCAAAACTAATATATATATATATATATATATATATATATATATATATATATATATATATATATATATATATATATATATACTACGCCAAATTTGGTGTCGAAAATGGAAGTCTTTCAAGCTGTGGTAAAAGACTAAGTTTCTTAGACGAAATTCGCAAAGAACAGAAGGTGTGTGTGTGTGTGTGTGTTGGTCTTATCTGGGAAACTGTTACATACACGAGCGTACGCATGTCCTGTTGTTCTGCAAGTCACTCTCTTATTTACAAAACTTGATCTTCAACTTTTTTACGAGAACAGGATTTGCAAAGGCGAAGTGCACGTAACACTTCCTATGTTCCTGGATGACGGACAAGCACAACTAATTTAATGCTTCTTTTCCATTGTTTTTTTTTCCCTTTATGAAGATATGTTCGATTTCCATGTACACGCTATGATATAGAGGTAATTAAGGCAGCTGTCGTGCATAGTGCGCCGAAACCACAGCTCCTTATCCACATCCAGGCCCCCACAGACCTTTCCATGGTTTACCCCGGACGTTTCACATGCTCTGGTTCAGTCCATTGACAGCACGTCGACCCCTCTATATCATATCGCTCCAATTCACTCTATCCCGTGCACGTCTTTCACCCTCCTGCATGTTCAGGCCCCAAGCACTCAAAATCTTTTTCACTCCATCCTTCCAATTTGGTCTCCCGCTTCTCCTTGTTCCCTCCACCTCTGACGCATATGACCTCTTTATCAACCTCTTCTCTTTCATTCATTTTCTCCATATCTCCAAGCTATTTCAGCACACCTTCTTCAATTCTCTCAGCCCCACTCTTCTCATCCCCACACACCTCTCTCATATCATGTTGTCACTCACTCTCTCCTCTCTCCTCACACCACATAATGTCCTCACACATTTCATATTATTACCTCGCACTCAATAATGTCATCACACATTTCATCTTCTCCCGCATATCCACCCTCCTCCGTACAACCTAGTCTACAGCCCCTGCCCTCACCATCCATGCCACACCGTTGGGACTGAAATAACCTCCAAACATGCCAATTATCTCCTTCTCAGATAATGACCCGTCTTTCCACACATTCTTCATCGCTCCCAGAACCCTCCTCCTCCGGCTCCTCCTGTGATTCACCTCCACATCCAGGGTTCCAGTCGCCGCCATGTCTACACACCCGAGGTATCTAAAACACATCATTTCCTCCAAGTTTTCCTCGTTCAGAATTCACGCTCGTAACTAACCCGTCACTCAACACTGTTAAACCTAAAAAAAACCTGGCTTTTATTCAAGCGGTTGTGTGGTTATGTGGTAGGTGGGTGGTTGTGTGGTATGGTCAGTGGTGGTGATGTCTTCCCTAGCAGTGTACGTGGGGGTTGAGGCAGGTGTGTATCATGTAGTGGGCCATGTATGTAAGTGGGTGTTAATGTGGTGTGGGTGGTTGCCTGCTGGGTGGGTGGCAGGAGGGGTAAAAAGGGGGAGGTGTGATAATGTGATGGTGAGTTAGGTGGTGAGTGGGTGGCCTCTTTGTGGGTGGCAGTAGCGATGGGTGGCGACGTCTCGAGTGGAAGAGTGGATTGTTGGAGGGTTAGGTGGATGGAGGCGCTGTAGGGGGGGTGTATAACGGGGGGAGGAGGAAGGGGGTGGGGGTGTAGGAGCCTGATGACGTAGGCGGTGATGGGGACGAGGTAGGCCAGTACATGGGAGAGGTGGTGATGGTGGGGATGGGGAAGGAACGGGGAGGGAAATGGGGGAATGTGGATGATAACGAGAGTTCTAGGATGGGTTGGAACTCACACCCACCCTTACCCTCCTCCCCCCCCAACAACCCCCACCCCCCCCCTCTTTCCTCCCACGTACACACACCTCCCCCATATGAATCAGACCGGATATGTAAGGTGATTGGAGTCTCTCTCTCTCTCTCTCTCTCTCTCTCTCTCTCTCTCTCTCTCTCTCTCTCTCTCTCTCTCTCTCTCTCTCTCTCTCTACCTCTGTGAACTGGTCTCCATAAATCAAGGATGAACACCTCCCCCTCCCTTATCTTGCCCTACACTGTCATCAAATGGATTTGACTCACACAGCTTATCTTCCCTACTGTGTACATGTAGACCACCATGGCGTGTGCAGGGCATCGTGTGTACATCACGGTGAACAGGCGTTAAGACCATGAAAATCCTCAACAACACGATAGTTAACCTCGAATTACTCATTACAACGGTATAGCTTGTAACAACAACACCCTTCTCCACGAATAAATGGTAACTTAAGGGTCAAGGTAAAGTTATTTAGATTATACGAACGCTAAAGTGACATACGAGAGTCTGTGTGGGTCGTCATATGACCCTGTAGCATTGAAACAAACCAACGAAATGATTAGACAAGAATGATATTTTCTTTGCGGTCAGATCACCCGAGTGGGACGAAACTGTGTGACGCGGACGAAACTGTGTGACGCAGACGAAACTGTGTGACGCGGACGAAACTGTGTGACGCGGACGAACCTGTGTGACGCGGACGAACCTGTGTGACGCGGACGAAACTGTGTGACGCGGACGAAACTGTGTGACGCGGACGAACCTGTGTGACGCGGACGAACCTGTGTGACGCGGACGAAACTGTGTGACGCGGACGAAACTGTGTGACGCGGACGAACCTGTGTGACGCAACCTTTGGTTAGACTAGATATTGGTAAACACTTTCCTACGCAGGCGTTTATTAAGAAACGGTTGTGTTACGCATCGTGGTACGCTTACGCGTCATGCTTCCGCCATAACGAACACTATAAGTAGTATCTTAAGTGTAGCGGAGGATATAAGTGACTTAAAAGTACAAAAAAGTATTGTGTATGAAGGGATGGGTAGACATGAAGTCCTTCCCTGAATATGTTTGCAGATGATGCGAAAGTATTATTGACTGAATGTTCTACGTCTTCTGTCTCATTCTTGTATCTCCCCTGACGATGTGATCATTGCACGAAAGTGCACTTGGGAACTTGTCGTGTTTCATTTTCCCTGTGGTTATCAGCATATATATATATATATATATATATATATATATATATATATATATATATATATATATATATATATTATTATTATTATTTTTATACTTTGTCGCTGTCTCCCGCGTTTGCGAGGTAGCGCAAGGAAACAGACGAAAGAAATGGCCCAACCCCCCCCCATACACATGTATATACATACGTCCACACACGCAAATATATATATATATATATATATATATATATATATATATATATATATATATATATATATATATATATATATATATATATATGAGAGAGAGAGAGAGAGAGAGAGAGAGAGAGAGAGAGAGAGAGAGAGAGAGAGAGACTATACTGAAGTTATGTGTTAACAAGTGAAATGTTAGTTAGTTACTTTGTTAGATTTAACGGCCAGCGACCTATGGGGAATGTTAAAAACCCTCCAACATTCTTCTTTGTCATATGTTCTTGTTTCAACTACAGTCTTTACTTGATGTGAAGTAAAATTAAAGTAAGTCTTAATAACGTATAATTAAATAAGGTTGAAGTAGGAATTTCAAACTGAAGGGGGGAGTCCCTTGCTCTAATAAGAAAATGGTAATAGGAAAGTGATCATCAAATTGATTAAGTCTGGGCTGGCATCATCCACCCGTTTTTTTTATGTCGTTTTCTTTTCCTTTCTTGATATAAAATTTTCCGAGTTTTTTTTTTTTTTTTTGTCCTGTCTGTGTTGCATGTGGGGCATCTCTTGTCTGTGTTGTATGTGGGGCATCTCTTGTCTGTGTTGTATGTGGGGCATCTCTTGTCTGTGTTGTATGTGGGGCATCTCTTGTCTGTGTTGTATGTGGGGCATCTCTTGTCTGTGTTGTATGTGGGGCATCTCTTGTCTGTGTTGTATGTGGGGCATCTCTTGTCTGTGTTGTATGTGGGGCATCTCTTGTCTGTGTTGTATGTGGGGCATCTCTTGTCTGTGTTGTATGTGGGGCATCTCTTGTCTGTGTTGTATGTGGGGCATCTCTTGTCTGTGTTGTATGAGGGGCATCTCTTGTCTGTGTTGTATGTGGGGCATCTCTTGTCTGTGTTGTATGTGGGTATCTCTTGTCTGTGTTGTATGTGGGGCATCTCTTGTCTGTGTTGTATGTGGGGCATCTCTTGTCTGTGTTGTATGTGGGGCATCTCTTGTCTGTGTGTTGTGTGGTCAGGATTGTGTTGCGGTCTGTGTTGTACAGTTCATGATTGTGTTGCATTGTGCACATTGTGGAGGGGGGGTGGTGGAGGAAGCATTGTGGAGGGTGGTGGAGGAAGCATTGTGGAGGGGGTTGGAGGAAGCACTGTGGAGGGAGGAAGCATTGTGGAGGGGGGTGGAGGAAGCATTGTGGAGGGAGTGGAGGAAGCATTGTGGAGGAGGGTGGAGGAAGCATTGTGGAGGGGGGCGGAAGAAGCATTGTGGAGAGGGGTGGAGGAAGCATTGTGGAGGGGGTGGAGGAAGCATTGTGAAGGGGGTGGAGGAAGCATTGTGGAGAGGGGGTGGAGGAAGCATTGTGGAGGGGGTGGAGGAAGCATTGTGGAGGGGGGTGGAGGAAGCATTGTGGAGGGTGGTGGAGGAAGCATTGTGGAGGGGGTTGGAGGAAGCACTGTGGAGGGAGGAAGCATTGTGGAGGGAGGGTGGAGGAAGCATTGTGGAGGGGGTGGAGGAAGCATTGTGGAGGAGGGTGGAGGAAGCATTGTGGAGGGGGTGGAGGAAGCATTGTGGAGGGAGGGTGGAGGAAGCATTGTGGAGGGAGGGTGGAGGAAGCATTGTGGAGGGGGTGGAGGAAGCATTGTGGAGGGGGTGGAGGAAGCATTGTGGAGGGGGTTGGAGGAAGCATTGTGGAGGGAGGGTGGAGGAAGCATTGTGGAGGGGGTTGGAGGAAGCATTGTGGAGGGGGTGGAGGAAGCATTGTGGGGGGAGGGTGGAGGAAACATTGTGGAGGGGTGGATGGCAGGGTGAAGACTTGATGGTGTGAGGCAGAAGGTGACTTAGATGTGTTCACACGGAGGCTGGCCACAAGCACGCCCACCTCCTCCACATGTATATATATATATATATATATATATATATATATATATATATATATATATATATATATATATATATATATATATTTCTTGGAAAGGATCACAATTGAGCGCGTGATCAAGTATGCTCCGCGGGAGAAAATAAAACACGATAGGTTCCCAAGTGCACTTTCGTGTAATAATCACATCATCATGGGGAGACACAACGAAGAGACGTAATGCCAGGATGTGTCAGCTGACGTTGCCACAGAAGATGTTGTGATGATTCCACACACACACACACACAGGCAGTTTCTTTGTCCTCCTGTCTCACACTTTGGCTGCAGATGTTGTGTTCAGTCCACAAACATGTGTACATGATCTCTCCATCTCTCTCTCTCCCCCCCCCCGCCCCCTCCCCCCCCACACCCACCCACACACACGTATCATTGCGTCATCAGGGGGCACCCCGCACCCCCCCCCCCCCCCCCCCGGCCGTCAGGCGTCACTTCCTACGCGCTGCGCGGGGTAAACATGGCTGCAGATAGGAGGACAGCAGACCAGCGGGTCACGATAGAGATAATAACGCCATGGGAGATAACGTCTTGGGACAGATAACGCCTCGGGAGCCATTTAAATAATCTGTATCAACACCGTCTGGCTGGCTGGCTGGCTGGCCGGCCGGCTGGCTGGCTGGCTGGCTGGCTGGCTGGCTGGACTGCTGGCTGGCTGGCTGGCTGGCCGGCTGGCTAGCTGGCTGGCTGGCTGGCTGGCCGGCTGGCTGGCCCGCTGGCTGGCTGGCCAGCTGGCTGGCTGCCTGGCTGGCTGGCTGGCCAGCTGGCTGGCTGCCTGGCTGGCTGGCCGGCTGGCTCCCTCCTTCCTTCCTCTCCAGCACATGTAATGGGTCGGAGGTGGAGATCATACAAGGAATTAACTCTGAAATGCTCTGTTTATGATCATATTTTCGCCCGCGGCTGCCAGACGGATGACTGTGTGGCTGCCAGCGTGTGGATGAGTGAGTGACCCGCCCCTCCCCTCAGTTTCTACACGTCTAGTCATCCATCCGTTTTCTGTGCAGAATTGTACGCTCTTGAAAGAGAGCCACACATAACTGCTCTATATAGAGCTCTACCGTTACGATATATTTGCTGTCTTGCCAAACTCTATAATATCAACACTTAATGCTATATATATATATATATATATATATATATATATATATATATATATATATATATATATATATATGTATATATATATATATATATATATATATATATATATATATATATATATATAAAGTGGTAAAGTGTGTGAAAGAAGAAAGTTAAGAGTAAATGTGAATAAGAGCAAGGTTATTAGGTACAGTAGGGTTGAGGGTCAAGTCAATTGGGAGGTGAGTTTGAATGGAGAAAAACTGGAGGAAGTGAAGTGTTTTAGATATCTGGGAGTGGATCTGGCAGCGGATGGAACCATGGAAGCGGAAGTGGATCATAGGGTGGGGGAGGGGGCGAAAATTCTGGGAGCCTTGAAGAATGTGTGGAAGTCGAGAACATTATCTCGGAAAGCAAAAATGGGTATGTTTGAAGGAATAGTGGTTCCAACAATGTTGTATGGTTGCGAGACGTGGCCTATGGATAGAGTTGTGCGCAGGAGGATGGATGTGCTGGAAATGAGATGTTTGAGGACAATGTGTGGTGTGAGGTGGTTTGATCGAGTAAGTAACGTAAGGGTAAGAGAGATGTGTGGAAATAAAAAGAGCGTGGTTGAGAGAGCAGAAGAGGGTGTTTTGAAATGGTTTGGGCACATGGAGAGAATGAGTGAGGAAAGATTGACCAAGAGGATATATGTGTCGGAGGTGGAGGGAACGAGGAGAAGAGGGAGACCATTGGAGGTGGAAAGATGGAGTGAAAAAGATTTTGTGTGATCGGGGCCTGAACATGCAGGAGGGTGAAAGGAGGGCAAGGAATAGAGTGAATTGGAGCGATGTGGTATACCGGGGTTGACGTGCTGTCAGTGGATTGAATCAAGGCATGTGAAGCGTCTGGGGTAAACCATGGAAAGCTGTGTAGGTATGTATATTTGCGTGTGTGGACGTATGTATATACATGTGTATGGTTGTGGGTTGGGCCATTTCTTTCGTCTGTTTCCTTGCGCTACCTCGCAAACGCGGGAGACAGCGACAAAGCAAAAAAAAAAAAAAAAAAAAATATATATATATATATATATATATATATATATATATATATATATATATATATATATATATATATATTCCTATGAGTCCATGGGGAAAATGAAACACGAAAAGTTCCCAAGTGCACTTTCGTGTAATAATCACATCATCAGGGGAGACACAAGAGAAAAATATAACAGTCAGTTGACATACATCGAAGAGACGAAGCTAGGACGCCATTTGGTAAACATGTGATATATATATATATATATATATATATATATATATATATATATATATATATATATATATATATATATATAGAGTCAGGTGTAACAGATAACAGTTGAGATACAGGGCGGCATGAAAATGAGATACAGGAACCGCATAGAAGATGGCATTCACGGCGCAAAGTCCATCACATCTTGACCTGGTCACCTGGTCATGGCAGCAATGAAGGCTACGAGAAGACAGACAGACGGACAGACAGACAGACAGACGGACAGACAGACAGACTTGCTAAGTCAACTGCGGAACTTGAGAATATACACGAAGCTCCTCGGGAGATGCGGTCCTGTGTGTGTGTGTGTGTGTGTGTGTGTGTGTGTGTGTGTGTGTGTGTGTGTGTGTGTGTGTGTCTGTCTGTCTGTCTGTGTGTGTGTGTGTGTGTGTGTGTGTGTGTGTGTGTGTGTCTGTCTGTCTGTCTGTGTGTGTGTGTGTGTGTGTGTGTGTGTGTGTGTGTCTGTGTGTGTGTCTGTGTGTGTGTGTGTCTGTGTGTGTGTCTGTGTGTGTGTGTGTGTGTGTCTGTGTGCCTGTGTGTATGTGTGTGTGTGTGTGTGTGTGTGTGTGTGTGTGTATGTGTGGTGTGTGTGTGTGCGTGTGTGTGTAACACGGTTCTTTTGATCCCCATCTAACAGTTCATCACTACAGCTCTGCAGAAGCCAACACACACACACACACACACACACACACACCCCACATACACACACACACACACACACACACACACACCAAGTGCGTATATCGTGAGCCCAATGGTCAGTACGCATGATGCGTATTACATGGTATTCAAATTATACTTAACTGCCGAAGAAGTTGTTGGAACGATTTTATGATTGGTGGACAGAGTGTGACGTGGAAGACTTCAATAACCACCTAAGCAGTTAATGATGACGTAATGAGGAGAAGATATACAGAGAAAACGGATTGTGTCACATGATCAATTTAACCACTTGGGGCAAGAAAAGAAATAAAGGTGATTCGAATTATTTGCCTCTTGGCTACACCTTTACACCCACGGCTATAATAATAATACCGGCAGTTAATACGTTTAAATATTTTAAGTAACGATCCAACCAGCTGTATTATCCACCTTGAGCCAAGGTAACGATCCAACCAGCTGTATTATCCATCTTCTAACCACATGAACTCTTCTAACCACATGAACGCTTCTAGGCCACGGGACAAGTGGAGTGACCCAGTGCAGCGTAGCGAGGATCCTCCCACTTGTACAAGACAGACACAACAGCTGGGTCATCCGAGGTCAGACATCTTCCCTCCTCCTCCTTCTGACTCACCAGTGAGTCACTGAGGAGGAGGAGGAGGAGGAGGTGGTGAGGGTGACTGCCAGCCCCTCGTCGTCTACCTCATTATTCATCCGGATGTGACGTACAACATATCATAATGCAAATGAATATTCAGCCTACATTTTTTGTTGATGTTTTCGGCGTATATGAAGCGTAGTATATATAAATATACACACAGATAGATGGATAAAATAAATTGAAAATTAGAAAAAAAGTTCTTACATTACAAAACATGATTTTATAATGTCTATATAAATTGAGTTGAAAGCGTCCCAGGCTAACTTGCAAACTTGACCCCCTTGCTCTGCACCGCAATGTTGGTTCACTTTCCTTCTTCTATAGGTATTACTTTGGGTTTTGCTCCCGAGGGCTGGCTGCTTGTGTGCCCCCCACCACAATCTAGACCACGTAATACTCGGCAAGCTGCTGCTACGTCACATGATTACTGTGTGGCCATCGGGAACTCAAGGGTTCTTTCCCTCCTACACGTCGGAGCTTTTGGAACTTTCTTACTTCTCATGTCTTTGCTAATAACTATAACCTGCAGGTACGTTTCAAAGGACAGGTTTTTCACTTCTTCCAAAATTCGTAAATACTTTCCCTTGTCTTCTCCTTTTCCGTTTCATAATTCTCTCTACATTTCAATCAAGGCCTGGCCTTGATGTGGCCTTCTGTCCGTGACTAGACCCTTCAACGTAAGAAAAACAAGTAATTCATTAATATTCAAAACTTTTGTGAGACACAATGATGTATTCAACAACGACTTTGTACCTGTATTTAATACCTGTCATATATTGTTTTGCTCTGTTCAGTGTTGCTAGTGCAGAGTAAGGTGGAACCCTTTACTCTTTTTCATCATGCTTTCCCTTCTACTATCCTTCTTACCTATCCCTCTCCCTCTACCCTTCATCGTCTCTATTCACCACGAATGGTCAATTTCACTTTACCATTTTCTTTTTAATCACATGCGAACACCTCTTCTTTACTCAACCTTGTCGTCAGTTTAATTGGCCAAGGGTTGTGATTGTGTGTTGTGATTGTGAGGGTTGTGATGGCTGTGATTGTGAGGGTTGTGATTGTGAGGGGTGTGATTGTGAGGGTTGTGATTGTGAGGGTTGTGATTGTGAGGGTTGTGATTGTGAGGGTTGTGATTGTGAGGGTTGTGATTGTGTGTTGTGATTGTGAGGGTTGTGATTGTGAGGGTTGTGATTGTGAGGGTTGTGATTGTGTGTTGTGATTGTGAGGGTTGTGATGGCTGTGATTGTGAGGGTTGTGATTGTGAGGGTTGTGATTGTGAGGGGTGTGATTGTGAGGGTTGTGATTGTGAGGGTTGTGATTGTGAGGGGTGTGATTGTGAGGGTTGTGATTGTGAGGGTTGTGATTGTGAGGGGTGTGATTGTGAGGGTTGTGATTGTGAGGGTTGTGATTGTGAGGGTTGTGATTGTGAGGGGTGTGATTGTGAGGGTTGTGATTGTGAGGGTTGTGATTGTGAGGGTTGTGATTGTGAGGGTTGTGATTGTGTGTTGTGATTGTGAGGGTTGTGATTGTGAGGGTTGTGATTGTGAGGGTTGTGATTGTGTGTTGTGATTGTGAGGGTTGTGATGGCTGTGATTGTGAGGGTTGTGATTGTGAGGGTTGTGATTGTGAGGGGTGTGATTGTGAGGGTTGTGATTGTGAGGGTTGTGATTGTGAGGGGTGTGATTGTGAGGGTTGTGATTGTGAGGGTTGTGATTGTGAGGGGTGTGATTGTGAGGGTTGTGATTGTGAGGGTTGTGATTGTGAGGGGTGTGATTGTGAGGGTTGTGATTGTGAGGGTTGTGATTGTGATGGCTGTGATTGTGATGGCTGTGATTGTGAGGGTTGTGATTGTGAGGGTTGTGATTGTGAGGGTTGTGATTGTGAGGGTTGTGATTGTGAGGGTTGTGATGGCTGTGATTGTGAGGGTTGTGATTGTGAGGGTTGTGATTGTGAGGGTTGTGATTGTGAGGGTTGTGATTGTGAGGGTTGTGATTGTGAGGGTTGTGATTGTGAGGGTTGTGATGGCTGTGATTGTGAGGGTTGTGATTGTGAGGGTTGTGATTGTGTGTTGTGATTGTGAGGGTTGTGATTGTGAGGGTTGTGATTGTGTGTTGTGATTGTGAGGGTTGTGATTGTGAGGGTTGTGATTGTGAGGGTTGTGATTGTGAGGGTTGTGATTGTGAGGGTTGTGATTGTGAGGGTTGTGAAGGTTGTGATTGTAAGGGTTGTGATCGTGGGTCCAGTGCGGGCCCGGTGGTCACATCGCGTCCCACCCCAGCATCGAACGTCTCCCATGCGGGAGGATGAATAGGTGATGGAGTGGGTGATCTACGTGAAGGAATGGGTGATTAGATGCAGGAGTGGGTGATGGCCAGACATGTTGGTCGGTGCCTAACGATCGTACGCTGACACGTTAACCTTCCCGGGGTTCAATGTGGTCATCATCTGCGTTGAACGAACGTATAAGATCCTCCGCGTTGAACTGATTCATTGTCTTGAAGATCTTCGTTGATTTTCAACCTGATTCAAATCGTTTAGCTCGCGGGTAATTAGACGAAGAGGTTGTGGGGGTGAGGGGTGAGGGGAGAGGGGTGAGGGGAGAGGGGAGAGGGGTGAGGGGAGAGGGGTGAGGGGAGAGGGGAGAGGGGTGAGGGGTGAGGGGAGAAGGGGCATGTTTTGGTCTTCTAAACTTAAGCATCTAAATGTCGATGATTAACATTTTTTTTTAACGATAATTAACTTCTTATATATATATATATATATATATATATATATATATATATATATATATATATATATATATATATATATATATATATATATATATCCCTGGGGATAGGGGAGAAAGAATACTTCCCACGTATTCCCTGCGTGTCGTAGAAGGCGACTAAAAGGGAAGGGAGCTGGGGGGGCTGGAAATCCTCCCCTCTCGTTTTTCATTTTCCAAAAGAAGGAACAGAGAGGGGGGGCAAGTGAGGATGTTCCCTCAAAGGCTCCGTCCTCTGTTCTTAACGCTACCTCGCTAATGCGGGAAATAGCAAATAGTGTGAAAAAAAAAAAAAAAAAATATATATATATATATATATATATATATATATATATATATATATATATATATATATATATAAACACCTCGGCCAGTGTACATGGAGGAGTGCTCAGTAAGAGCCCCATTATTTGAGGTGACCACCAAGAATTCTTCATCTCTTCGATACAGGAAATAACTTTTATGATAAACAGTGAGAGAGATTTCCTGGAATCACTCATCCCGTGGCTGTTGCGTTCCACTCCAGCTGGTGTTTCTTACCCTGTAACGATCGAGCGTTGGTAGTGAACATGGTGCACCACGCCTCACTCTCCTGTGCTGGCTGGTGGTTAAGCAGAACCAGGATGTGACGTTGTTACGTCAATTAATGATTTTGTAGGTTCAGCTAGAGTTGCCCTTACAACAGTTTTCTAGGTTACGGTAGGTTACGTTAGGTTGGGTTTGGTTACGTTACGTTACGTTAGGTTAGGTTAAGGTTAGGTTAGGTTACGTTACGTTACGTTAGGTCACGTTACATTACGTTACGTTAGTTAGGTTACGTTACGTTACTTTACGTTATGTTACGGTACGTTACGTTACGTTACGTTACGTTAGGTTTGGTTAGGTTGGGTTTGGTTACGTTACGTTACGTTAGGTTAGGTTAAGGTTAGGTTAGGTTACGTTACGTTAGGTCACGTTACATTACGTTACGTTATGTTAGGTTACGTTACGTTACTTTACGTTATGTTACGGTACGTTACGTTACGTTATGTTAGGTTGGGTTGGGTTAGGTTACGTTACGTTACGTTATGTTACGTTACGTTAGGTAGTAATTTTACAGTTTCCGCCCACCAGCTATTTTTTAATGAGCGATGGTTTACGTCCTAATGTAATTAGCCTAGCCAAGCTATCCTAGCCTAGCCTAGCCTAGCCTAGCCTAGCCTAGCCTAGCCAAAGGGATGAGTGTTCCTAGCCGGAGGCTTCTAAGTTATAGATAGATCTGTGGGTTGTATATAACAGATGTTTCATAACTTGTGTGGGACGTTAACTGGAAAAAATACTAGTTAGGTTAAACCTAACTTACGTCCCTCCCCCACCCCCACCCCGAGGGAAGGTGGGGGGGGAGGTGGGGGAAGGGGGGAGGGGGATCTGGTTTGCCTAACTATGGCGAAATATAAGTTTTTCAATGCCTTAATATACGAGTGTTCTGTTTAAACTGACTTCCTTCTCCATGATCCTCTCTTCCGTCTGTTCTTACATTTTGAATACATTACAGAGGATAAAGGCAGTCGAGGTCAGCCTTGTTATAGTTGAGGTCAGCCTTGTTATAGTCGAGGTCAGCCTTGTTATAGTCGAGGTCAGCCTTGTTATAGTCGAGGTCAGCCTTGTTATATAGTCGAGGTCAGCCTTGTTATATAGTCGAGGTGAGCCTTGTTATATAGTCGAGGTCAGCCTTGTTATGTAGTCGAGGTCAGCCTTGTTATATAGTCGAGGTCAGCCTTGTTATATAGTCGAGGTCAGCCTTGTTATATAGTCGAGGTCAGCCTTGTTATAGTCGAGGTCAGCCTTGTTTGAGCCGCCCCAAAAAGCACATCATTAATGATACAGTTCTGAAGTTACAGTAATTCATCTCGCTAACTTGATATCAAAATGCCAGTTCTTCACAGTGAGTGTGTATAAACTCAAAACTTTGCTTTATGAGTTTACTTGAAGTTATTAATTAATCGGTAAGGCACTAATTAAAGATGTATATGTTTAAATCATATATAAGAGATTTAGGCTTGAGGACCATCCAGCAATTGGTAGTTTATATATATTTAAGAATTGATGATAAATTTATATCATTTCGACCCAACATTTTTTTTTTTATTATCACGTCATTCCCCGTCAAGTAAATGAATTACCTCCATATAGAATATTGATGTAGTAAAGTAAACATGTTGAAATATCTCAAAGTTTAGCTGTAATACTGTTTTCATATATATATATATATATATATATATATATATATATATATATATATATATATATATATATATATATATATATATATATATAACTGTAAGATTGACTGACGAGTTTACTGGCATGGCGTCATTCATTCTCCGAAGAGTGAAGGTTCAGTGCTGGTGTGTGAGGTTGGTGAGGTTGCCTCACCTCACTGGCAAGCCTCACTCACGTACAGCTTCCTCACTACCATGTCACCAGAGCCACCTAACACGACACTTCTACACACACGAGGCAAGTTAACCTAGCCAGACTACGGCCGTGAATAATGGTGGTGTTGTGTGTTGATTGAAGACTTTGATTTTAGCGTAGTTTACCCTGCCATAATCCGAGCGGCCAAGGTACGCCACAGTAACCATGGTAATTATTTTGGAGAGGATTAGAATAATGTTAGTAACGGTCTAACACGGTCTAACACGGGCCACAGTGCATAGTGAGAGTGTATGTGTGGTGTTAGAATTATCTTCAACACCTCAAGACTTAGATTTTTTCGGTTGGTGGATGTGGTGACTTAGGTTGACCGTCCTTAATAATTAACTCTCCCTGCCAGTTGACAGGGCTAACTAACCAAATTCCAACCAACCAACCAACCAACCATCCAACCAACCAACCAACCAACCAACCAACCATCCAACCAACCAACCATCCAACCAACCGACCAACCGACCATCCAACCATCCAACCAACCAACCATCCAACCAACCGACCAACCGACCATCCAACCAACCAACCATCCAACCAACCGACCATCCAACCATCCAGCCAACCAACCATCCAACCAATCAACCAACCAACCATCCAACCAACCAACCATCCAACCAACCAACCATCCAACCAACCGACCATCCAACCAACCGACCATCCAACCAACCGACCATCCAACCATCCAACCAACCAACCGACCATCCAACCAACCGACCATCCAACCATCCAACCAACCAACCAACCAACCATCCAACCAACCAACCAACCAACCATCCATCCAACCAACCAACCAACCAACCAACCAACCATCCAACCAACCAACCATCCAACCAACCGACCATCCAACCAACCGACTGTAAATATACCTGTTCATGTTCGACATCAATTGCCCGTACCGTTACGTCATCAATTACCCTTACCGTTACATCATCAATTACCCTTACCGTTACATCATCAATTACCCTTACCGTTACATCATCAATTACCCTTACCGTTACATCATCAATTACCCTCACCGTTACATCATCAATTACCCTCACCGTTACATCATCAATTACCCTTACCGTTACATCATCAATTACCCTTACCGTTACATCATCAATTACCCTCACCGTTACATCATCAATTACCCTCACCGTTACATCATCAATTACCCGTAGCGTTACGTCATCAATTACCCTCACCGTTACATCATCAATTACCCGTAGCGTTACGTCATCAATTACCCTTACCGTTACATTATCAATTACCCTTACCGTTACATCATCAATTACCCTTACCGTTACATCATCAATTACCCGTAGCGTTACTTCTGGTAACGTCGGTAAGTCTGAGAAGAACACAGACTTTCCTCATCTTTTCTTCCGAGACTGCGTGGCGTCATGTACATACTGAGAATATAAATGAGTTTAGAATTATCTGTAATACTTAAAGTAATTACTATTTACGGTGAATTATGGTAACCTGACCTTGACCTCTTAAAATGACCTTGGCAGTTCATGGACTTAAAGACCTAAATGCCTTGTCAGTGGATGATTTCAAGAACTTGTGGATGATTTCAAGAACTTGTCAGTATAGTAATGAGACCTTATATGTGAGGCCTTAGTGTTATGCTAAACACCAGAAGATGATCAATATAAACTAATTAAACGATTGATAATTATTATACCTAAGACTAACGTCACTTCAGGAGCCTAGCTGCTGAAAGGTCTTAAATCCTTATGAAATACCAACCAACTGAGAAGTTCAATTGGACTGAAATGATAATATAGTTTCAAGGTTTATTTTAAGTAGGTCATCTTTGTATTCCTGATACATGATGTTCACAACAATTACTTTCACCCTCGCCCCGTTCACGAAAGAATATGTAAAGTGCGAGTTGCAGGTCTGACTTTAATGGGTTTTTCTTTTTCCAAATGCATTAAATAGCCATTGTTCAAATGCACCATACATTTAACTGCTATACGTTCAAGAGGGAATATTGTGTTATAATCCGAATTCGTCCAATAATTCGGGAATGTGCAACATAATTCATGGGTGATTTGACCCATCCATGTGTCTTTAGCCATCCACCACACTTTACCAACGTGCAATTCTGCAGGTGAGGACGACACGAGCGAATACCATAAAGAAAGAAGGAAAAAAAAGATGTATGGAATCCAGAAGACTCGATGTTTATAGAACTTTGAGATGAAGGGAAGGATAGATGATAGAGAGAAGGGAATAGATTGATTGAACGTGTGAGAATAAGTTGATAAGCCCAGAAAAGAGCAAGATGGATAGTCATTGTAAGAAGTTACACAGGGAAGGGCCAAGGAAAACGCGATGTGATGCTTACACAACGTATGACTGAACTGAACGATTCATCTTTGAACAAGTTGTATCATCATTAGTGGATGTTAAGGTGTATAATCTAGTCGAAGACCTTTTCACGCCATGCAAGTTCGTCACTTCCCTGCTACTGCGTGGAGTGCAGCCTCCGATCTGCATGAGCGCTAAAAAGAGTTTATAGGGTTTAATAATAATAATAATAATAATAATAATAATAATAATGATAATAATAATAATGATAATAATAATAATAAAAGACAATCATAATGTAATAATAATAATGATTATAGTAATAATAATAATGGTAATAATAATAGTAATAATAATGATTATAATAATAATAATAATAAAATGATAATGATAATAATAATAATAATGATTATGATAATTATAATGAAAGATATGATAATGTGTATAAGCCACTGGATTACGAGCTCCCAACCCGCGGGCCACACGCCAGACGTGACACGATGCATCTGTCATCTCGTTTTTCCATAACCGAAAATAAGAACACGTTCCTTCCTTCTGGGCATACACACGAAAATGCCACACACACACAACTTCAGTCCGCTGAAACACAAGTTTATTTTTCTTTTTCTGAATATTCCTCTATCACTTTTCTTCACAAACTCATTTTACTATTAACAAAGGTTTACGTTTTTGGTCCTATATCAATAAATAAGAGTAAAAGTAAAGGCAAACACGAAAAAATACCTTTGGTATAAGTGTTCTGTGTATCGTAGAAGGAGAGACTGCAGTAATCCTCTGTCCCATATTTTCAAAGGCGATTTATTTCCTCTTAGATTAGGTGTGGATTCGTCGGTCGATTGAAGCAGTTCATGAGGTTCTCCCACAGCGACGTTGTGGTTTCATTCATATGGCTACGCACATCATGGCTGGATCAGACGTGTGTTCATTTATTTCGTAATTTTTGAACTGGAAAATTACAACATTGGAAAGTGTTTGCATAAAATCATTTTTTTTCTTTTTTTGTCTATGAAGATTTCATAAGTCCACCCTCAAAAATGGTGGTAATAATAATAATAATTATAATAATGATAATGATAATAATAATAATAATGATAATAATGATAATAGTGATGATAATGATAGTGATGATGATAATGATAGTAATGATAATGATAATAATAATAATGATAATAATAATAGTAATAATAATAATAATAATAATAGTAATATTAATAATAATAATAATAATAATAATAATAATAATAATAATAATGATAATAATAATAATAATAATAATAATAATTGGAGGTGGAAAGATGGAGTGAAAAAGATTTTGAGTGATCGGGGCCTGAACATGCAGGAGGGTGAAAGGCGGGCAAGGAATAGAGTGAATTGGATCGATGTGGTATACCGGGGTTGACATGCTGTCAGTGGATTGAATCAGGGCATGTGAAGCGTCTGGGATAAACCATGGAAAGTTGTGTGGGGCCTGGATGTGGAAAGGGAGCTGTGGTTTCGGGCATTATTGCATGACAGCTAGAGACTGAGTGTGAACGAATGGGGCCTTTGTTGTCTTTTCCTAGCGCTACCTCGCACACATGAGGGGGGAGGGGGATGGTATTCTATGTGTGGCGAGGTGGCGATGGGAATGAATAAAGGCAGACAGTGTGAATTGTGTCCATGGGTATATATGTATGCGTCTGTGTTTGTATATATATATGTGTACATTGAGATGTATGGGTATGTATATTTGCGTGTGTGGACGTGTATGTATATACATGTGTATGGGGGTGGGTTGGGTCATTTCTTTCGTCTGTTTCCTTGCGCTACCTCGCAAACGCGGAAGACAGCGACAAAGCAAAATAAGTAAATAAATAAAAATAATAATAATGATAATAATAATAATGATAATAATATACAACTCAATTTGTTAGCTTCCAAACATACCTGAAAGCCAGACTGCAGAAGACCTCATTCAGTTCTGGAAACTGGAAGTTGCCTTATTTTGAGAGAGTTCGAATTCTTAAGATTACCACCAGCCACGCTCCCACCCTCCTCAACCGTCGCTTTTAGCTGATGATTAGACAATACTCGAAGCTTCTAATTGCCCCAACCATCTTACGACCCCCAGCGTAACCATCTGTCTCTCGAGGCTCAATGCCACACGAAAGTTTGAATCAGTTCTGTCCATCAATGTCAAGTGTTCGGGACAGGTAGGAGGAGCTGGTGTAAACCGTAAACATCTGGTAGAGTAATGGCGTCTTACCACTGCTGACTTGCAGGAAGGAGCAAGTTTTTGCGAAGGTGTTTATGTGACCAGGTCGTGGACGGGAGGCATGCCAGACAGAGGTAAGGGATGAGAGAAGACGTGAGAGATTTAGGGAGGTTAGTGGGAGAGGGAGTGAGGATGGACGAGTCTGTGGGAGGGAAAAAATCTGAGCCAGAAGGAAGATAACGTTGAGACATACGTACGGAGAAGGGAATTTCCTGCGGATGTAAGATTAGAGGAAATTGAAGTGTTTATTTACAAGGGATTAAGGGAAAAAGGAAAGAAATTGAAGGACAAATATTCCTTAAAATGGCTGGAGCTTAGACTTAAACTATCTTGCCTATGTACAGTGTTTCTATGCCTCTATGTTTATGCTACGATGTGTTGCTATGAGGATATAGAGTCTGTCGGCTGCTTGCTTGGTTATTATAGAAAATCCATCAGTACAATAAGGCATGACTGTGCTATACTCCTGCCTGATAGTGAGTCGTGGTGTGAGGCGACAGAAACCCATCACTCAGTCATTCATAAGCCAACTAAAGAACCAAACCTTGACTCACCTTTCGTCACAAACCTGATTTCTGACACCGCCACCTTGGCTGCTTGAAGACATCCGTTACACACAGACACACAGACACACAGACACACACATGACTACAAGTTCCTGGGTCCACATTAGGTGTGAAATGTATGTTTCTCTCGTAGATGAATCTGTTCCTGGATTTGATAGTGGACATATGAAGCCAAAGCTTGAGACAACAGAATACTTCTAAAGATAAATGTACCAAAAAAATATCTTTATGTAAACCGCATTGGTTATGAAAGAGGCATCACACGTCGATAGAAACATACAAATCGTATTAACTTTTCAGAATTTCTATTACTTACTTCAGTGTATTACTTATTTAAGTGTATCATGATATAGCCATGTGATATGACAATCCCCCCCCCCCCTTACACGCATATGATTGCAATCATGAAAATGATGACAGGAAGTTCTATCAAATGATGATATTATAAATTACCTCCTCTGTTGATGCTTTATCGAAGACCTATTACAAGGATGCGAACGTTTATAATAACTGAACGTATATTTGTGATGATAAAACAGAGCGTACCAGTTTGGATGATTCTTAGCTTGAATAACTGCAGTGTGGTAACTCCCCAGTGATAAGAATGTGAAGTATTGTAAGATATTATGTGGAGTAAACGGGTCTTCTTAGTACTTAATGAATGGTGTCAGTTCCTTCTAATCATGCATTTATGTTTGATAGGAAGATTAAACGATCCTGGATTCACTTAACCTGACACACACACACACACACACACACACACACACACACACACACACACACACACACGAATCCAACATAAAAACATTTGAGCCTTCAACATAGAAAAAATATGATAATATTCGATGCCCGGCACACGCGTCAGATGTGAACTGATACGTAAATGGATCACGTTTAGGTGAATAAATCTGGATTAAAGCAGATAGATAAAATCATGGATATATAGTCAGGCAGATGTGAAGAGATATATCAGTATATTTTGAGAATTTGTAAAAGTAGCAGGAAAGTGAAACTTTCTGTGCTGGACGTAGGACAGTGGCCTCGCCTCCCACCCGCTGACCCACCTCTGCTGCTGCTGATGACGCTTGACGTGCTTCAGCTTGCACGACAACAACAACAACAACAACAACAACAACAACAACAACTGCAACTACTACTACTATCATTACTACTACTACTACTACTACTAACACCACCACCACCACTACTACTACTACTACTACTACTACTACTACTACTACTACTACTACCACCACCACTACTAATACAACTACTACTACTACTACTACTACTACTACTATTGTGTGTGTGTGTGTGTGTGTGAATTCACAGACAGCAGTGTTGAGCAGTGCATTGTGGAAGCCGTTGTATATTGATAATATTCCCAGAATGCAGAACTAAGATACTGAGTGTGAACGAATGTGGCCTTTGTTGTCTTTTCCTAGCGCTACCTCGCTAACGAGGGAGACAGCGACAAAGCAATATATATATATATATATATATATATATATATATATATATATATATATATATATATATATATATATATGAGGTGAGTTTGAATGGAGAAAAACTGGAGAAGTGAAGTGTTTTAGATATCTGGGAGTGGATCTGGCAGCGGATGGAACCATGGAAGCGGAAGTGGATCATAGGGTGGGGGAGGGGGCGAAAATTCTGGGGGCCTTGAAGAATGTGTGGAAGTCGAGAACATTATCTCGCAAAGCAAAAATGGGTATGTTTGAAGGAATAGTGGTTCCAACAATGTTGTATGGTTGCGAGGCGTGGGCTATGGATAGAGTTGTGCGCAGGAGGATGGATGTGCTGGAAATGAGATGTTTGAGGACAATGTGTGGTGTGAGGTGGTTTGATCGAGTAAGTAACGTAAGGGTAAGAGAGATGTGTGGAAATAAAAAGAGCGTGGTTGAGAGAGCAGAAGAGGGTGTTTTGAAGTGGTTTGGGCACATGGAGAGAATGAGTGAGGAAAGATTGACCAAGAGGATATATGTGTCGGAGGTGGAGGAACGAGGAGAAGAGGGAGACCAAATTGGAGTGGAAAGATGGAGTGAAAAAGATTTTGTGTGATCGGGGCCTGAACATGCAGGAGGGTGAAAGGCGGGCAAGGAATAGAGTGAATTGGATCGATGTGGTATACCGGGGTTGACGTGCTGTCAGTGGATTGAATCAAGGCATGTGAAGCGTCTGGGTAAACCATAGAAAGGCTTAGGGGATCTGGATGTGGAGGATAAGGAGCTGTGGTTTTCGGTGCCTCACACATGGCAGATAGAGACTGGATGTGAGCGGAGGATGCGGCCTATCTATCGTCTGTTCCCCGCGCTACCTCGCTAATGCTAAGGGTCTGTGGTCAAAGATGATTTAACACAGAAATAACACTTCCAGGATGAGAGCACAGGTGCGCTGTGAGAATTTTTTTAGCGAAAGAAGACAATCACAGGATGGGATTATCACACGGAGGATTATCACAGGAAGGGATTAATCACAGGTAGGGATTATCACAGGAAGGGATTATCCACAGGGAGGGATTAATCACAGGGAGGGATTATCACACGGAGGGATTATCACAGGAAGGGATTATCACACGGAGGGATTATCACAGGAGGGATTATCACAGGAGGATTATCACTGGGAGGGATTATCACACGGAGGGATTATCACACGGAGGGATTATCACAAGGAGGGATTATCAACAGGGAGGGATTATCAGAGGGAGGGATTATCACAGGAAGGATTATCACAGGGAGGGATTATCAGAGGGAGGGATTATCAACAGGGAGGGATTATCACACGGAGGGATTAACACAGGGAGGGATTATCACAGGAAGGGATTATCACAAGGAGGGATTATCAGAGGGAGGGATTATCACAGGAAGGGATTATCCCAGGGAGGAATTATCACAGGAGGGAATTATCACAGGAGGGATTATCACAGGAAGGGATTAATCACAGGGAAGGGATTATCACAGGAAGGATTATCACAGGGAGGGATTATCACAGGAGGATTATCACAGGAGGGAATATCACAGGGAGGGATTATCACAGGAGGGAATTATCACAGGAGGGATAATCACAGGGAGGGATTATCACAGGAGGGATTATCACAGGAGGGATTATCACAGAAGGATTATCACAGGGAGGGTTATCACAGGGAGGGTTATCACAGGGAGGGATTATCACAGGAGGGAATATCACAGGAAGGATTATCACAGGAGGGAATTATCACAGGGAGGATTATCACAGGAGGGATTATCAAGGGAGGGATTATCACAGGAAGGGATTATCACAGGGAGGGATTATCAACAGGGAGGGATTATCACAGGGAGGATTATCACAGGAAGGGATTATCACAGGAGGGATTATCACAGGGAGGATTAACACAGGGAGGATTATCACAGGGAGGGATTAATCACAGGGAGGGATTATCACAGGAGGGATTATCACAGGGAGGGATTATCACAGGAGGGATTATCACAGAAGGGATTATCACAGGAAGGGATTATCACAGGAAGGGATTAATCACAGGGAGGGATTATCAGAGGGAGGGATTATCAGAGGGAGGGATTATCAGAGGGAGGGATTACACAGGAAGGGATTATCACAGGAGGGATTATCACAGGAGGGATTATCAACAGGGAGGGATTATCAACAGGGAGGGATTACACAGGGAGGGATTATCACAGGGAGGGATTATCACAAGGGAGGGATTATCCCAGGGAGGAATTATCACAGGGAGGATTATCACAAGGGAGGGATTATCACAGGGAGGATTATCACAGGAAGGATTATCACAGGGAGGGATTATCCACAGGGAGGGATTATCCCAGGGAGGAATATCACAGGGAGGGATTCCATTCATAAGTCTCTAAAACACATAATCATTCCCCCTGTTTTTCTGTGGAAATTGATAATTCTAAAAGAAATAGTTTTTCAACATCATCATTTACCTGTTGAATAACGATCACAGTTGGGTTCCAAATTAGTAAATAAATGAATAGATAAATGAAAAAAACGTGTCCACATACTTCACAGAGAATCCGCTGTATCGCTGAAAAAAAAGAGTAAGAACATGGAAATAACGGAAAGATAATTCAAGGGGTTATAACGTAAAGATGTATCACACATGTTAATGATCGTCATAACAAGGGTGGGTGACGTATGATCCTCCTCGACACACGAGATGTCTTACCCAAGTACTCGATCCGCTGGTATGACGTCACACTTGACGCAGTTCTCACGTGCACGGGTGACGTGGTCCAGATACTGACAACACAGAGAGCTGAACACACACACACACAACACACACACACACACAACACACACACACACACACACACACGAATCCAACATAAAAACATTTGAGCCTTCAACATGGAAAAAATATAATAATATTCGAAGCCCGGCACACGCGTCAGATGTGAACCGATACGTAAATGGATCACGTTTAGGTGAATAAATCTGGATTAAAGCAGATAGATAAAATCATGGATATATAGTCAGGCAAATGTGAAGAGATATATCAGTATATTTTGAGAATTTGTAAAAGTAGCAGGAAAGTGAAACTTTCTGTGCTGGACGTAGGACAGTGGCCTCGCCTCCCACCCGCTGACCCACCTCTGCTGCTGCTGATGACGCTTGCCGTGCTTCAGCTTGCACGACAACAACAACAACAACAACAACAACAACAACTGCAACTACTACTACTATCATTACTACTACTACTACTACTACTAACACCACCACCACCACTACTACTACTACTACTACTACTACTACTACTACTACTACTACTACTACCACCACCACTACTAATACAACTACTACTACTACTACTACTACTACTACTATTGTGTGTGTGTGTGTGTGTGTGAATTCACAGACAGCAGTGTTGAGCAGTGCATTGTGGAAGCCGTTGTATATTGATAATATTCCCAGAATGCAGAACTAAGATACTGAGTGTGAACGAATGTGGCCTTTGTTGTCTTTTCCTAGCGCTACCTCGCTAACGAGGGAGACAGCGACAAAGCAATATATATATATATATATATATATATATATATATATATATATATATATATATATATATATATATATGAGGTGAGTTTGAATGGAGAAAAACTGGAGGAAGTGAAGTGTTTTAGATATCTGGGAGTGGATCTGGCAGCGGATGGAACCATGGAAGCGGAAGTGGATCATAGGGTGGGGGAGGGGGCGAAAATTCTGGGGGCCTTGAAGAATGTGTGGAAGTCGAGAACATTATCTCGCAAAGCAAAAATGGGTATGTTTGAAGGAATAGTGGTTCCAACAATGTTGTATGGTTGCGAGGCGTGGGCTATGGATAGAGTTGTGCGCAGGAGGATGGATGTGCTGGAAATGAGATGTTTGAGGACAATGTGTGGTGTGAGGTGGTTTGATCGAGTAAGTAACGTAAGGGTAAGAGAGATGTGTGGAAATAAAAAGAGCGTGGTTGAGAGAGCAGAAGAGGGTGTTTTGAAGTGGTTTGGGCACATGGAGAGAATGAGTGAGGAAAGATTGACCAAGAGGATATATGTGTCGGAGGTGGAGGGAACGAGGAGAAGAGGGAGACCAAATTGGAGGTGGAAAGATGGAGTGAAAAAGATTTTGTGTGATCGGGGCCTGAACATGCAGGAGGGTGAAAGGAGGGCAAGGAATAGAGTGAATTGGAGCGATGTGGTATACTGGGGTTGACGTGCTGTCAGTGGATTGAATCAAGGCATTTGAAGCGTCTGGGGTAAACCATGGAAAGCTGTGTAGGTATGTATATTTGCGTGTGTGGACGTATGTATATACATGTGTATGGGGGGGGGGGGGGGCCATTTCTTTCGTCTGTTTCCTTGCGCTACCTCGCAAACGCGGGAGACAGCGACAAAGTATAATAAAAAAAAATATATATATATATATATATATATATATATATATATATATATATATATATATATATATATATATATATATATATATATAGTAATTGATCACTACTTGTCAGGGTCTTATGAGAATTTCTATCCATTGGAAACTCTCTCTCTCTCTCTCTCTCTCTCTCTCTCTCTCTCTCTCTCTCTCTCTCTCTCTCTCTCTCTCTCTCTCTCTCTCTCTCTCTCTCCCGATCAATAGATCACCTCAGCAACCCTCGAGGTTTGTTTGTTTCGTTGTTTAACTCTAGCTCGTCCATGACACCACAGCGTCACCCTGCATGAGAGATCTACGGTGTCTTGTTGCCATGTTTGAGAACTCTGGTGACCTGTAAGTTGTCACTACGCATGCGCCTGACGGAGCCGTGATGGGGGGGGGGGGGGGGGGGGGAAGTAATGTTCTTAGGTAACTGAGACGGCGAAGATAGACATATCTGTTTTCAGCCACAGTTTGATAAATCATGTGTGTGTGTGTGTGTGTGTGTGTGTGTGTGTGTGTGGTGTTCTGTGTGTATGTGTGTGTGTGTATGTGTGTATTTGTGTGTGTATGTGTTTAAGTATGTGTGTATGTGTGTGTGTGTGTGTGTATGTGTTTGTGTATGTGTGTATGTGTGTATGTGTGTGTGTATGTATGTGTGCATGTGTGTATGTGTGTATGTGTCTGTGTGTGTGTGTATGTGTGTGTGTGTGTGTGTGTGTGTGTGTGTGTGTGTGTGTGTGTGTGTGTGTGTGTGGTGTTCTGTGTGTATGTGTGTGTGTGTATGTGTGTATTTGTGTGTGTATGTGTTTAAGTATGTGTGTATGTGTGTGTGTGTGTGTGTATGTGTTTGTGTATGTGTGTATGTGTGTGTGTATGTATGTGTGCATGTGTGTATGTGTGTATGTGTCTGTGTGTGTGTGTATGTGTGTGTGTGTGTGTGTGTGTGTGTGTGTGTGTGTGTGTGTGCCCCACATATTCTTCCTTCAAATGATGATATAATCCAATCTTTATTGATGAATATTTGTTGCCGGAGAGAATGATGAAAGATGACGAGAGAGAGAGAGAGAGAGAGAGAGAGAGAGAGAGAGAGAGAGAGAGAGAGAGAGAGAGAGAGAGAGGCTGGTTATCTGTGCTTGTGTCCAGTGACCTGGCATCACACTCAGCTTACAACCATCAAGTAAGGTATCTTAAACACCTTTTTCAGATGTCCAAGATCATTTCAAGACCACATAACGCCCTCTTTGTCTATAATCTGGCAAGAGCATGCAAGAGGATGAAAGGCATGCACGGGATAGAGAGTGAATTGGAACGATGTGATATATACAGAAGGTCGACGTTCTGTTAGTGGAGTGAACCAGGGCATGTGAAGCGTCTGGGGTAAACCATAGAAAGGCTTAGGGGATCTGGATGTGGTGGATAAGGGAGCTGTGGTTTCGGTGCCTCACACATGGCAGATAGAGACTGGATGTGAGCGGAGGATGCGGCCTATCTTCGTCTGTTCCCGGCGCTACCTCGCTAATGCTAAGGGTCTGTGGTCAAAGATGATTTAACACAGAAATAACACTTCCAGGATGAGAGCACAGGTGCGCTGTGAGAATTTTTTTTAGCGATAGAATGACAATCACAGGATGGGATTATCACACGGAGGGATTATCACAGGAAGGGATTATCACAGGGAGGGATTATCAGAGGGAGGGATTATCACACGGAGGGATTATCACAGGGAGGGATTATCACACGGAGGGATTATCACAGGAAGGGATTATCACACGGAGGGATTATCACAGGGAGGGATTATCACAGGGAGGGATTATCACTGGGAGGGATTATCACACGGAGGGATTATCATACGGAGGGATTATCACAGGAAGGGATTATCACAGGGAGGGATTATCAGAGGGAGGGATTATCACAGGAAGGGATTATCACAGGGAGGGATTATCAGAGGGAGGGATTATCACAGGGAGGGATTATCAGAGGGAGGGATTATCACAGGGAGGGATTATCACAGGAAGGGATTATCCCAGGGAGGGATTATCAGAGGGAGGGATTATCACAGGAAGGGATTATCACAGGGAGGGATTATCACAGGGA
Organism: Panulirus ornatus; assembly: GCF_036320965.1. Taxonomy (NCBI): domain Eukaryota; kingdom Metazoa; phylum Arthropoda; class Malacostraca; order Decapoda; family Palinuridae; genus Panulirus; species Panulirus ornatus. The sequence continues at coordinate 101,806,731 of NC_092225.1, read as the reverse complement.
GGGATTATCACAGGGAGGGATTATCACAGGAAGGGATTATCACAGGGAGGGATTATCACAGGAAGGGATTATCACAGGGAGGGATTATCACAGGAGGGATTATCACAGGGAGGGATTATCACAGGGAGGGATTATCACAGGAAGGGATTATCCCAGGGAGGGATTATCACAAGGAGGGATTATCACAGGGAGGGATTATCACAGGGAGGGATTATCACAGGGAGGGATTATCACAGGGAGGGATTATCACAGGAAGGGATTATCACAGGGAGGGATTATCACAGGGAGGGATTATCACAGGGAGGGATTATCACAGGGAGGGATTATCACAGGAAGGGATTATCACAGGAAGGGATTATCACAGGGAGGGATTATCACAGGGAGGGATTATCACAGGGAGGGATTATCACAGGAAGGGATTATCACAGGGAGGGATTATCACAGGGAGGGATTATCACAGGGAGGGATTATCACAGGAAGGGATTATCACAGGGAGGGATTATCACAGGGAGGGATTATCACAGGGAGGGATTATCACAGGGAGGGATTATCACAGGGAGGGATTATCACAGGAAGGGATTATCACAGGGAGGGATTATCACAGGGAGGGATTATCACAGGAAGGGATTATCACAGGAAGGGATTATCACAGGAAGGGATTATCAGAGGGAGGGATTATCAGAGGGAGGGATTATCAGAGGGAGGGATTATCAGAGGGAGGGATTATCACAGGAAGGGATTATCACAGGGAGGGATTATCACAGGGAGGGATTATCACAGGGAGGGATTATCACAGGGAGGGATTATCACAGGGAGGGATTATCACAGGGAGGGATTATCACAGGGAGGGATTATCCCAGGGAGGAATTATCACAGGGAGGGATTATCCCAGGGAGGAATTATCACAGGGAGGGATTATCACAGGAAGGGATTATCACAGGGAGGGATTATCACAGGGAGGGATTATCCCAGGGAGGAATTATCACAGGGAGGGATTCCATTCATAAGTCTCTAAAACACATAAGCATTCCCCCCGTTTTCTGTGGAAATGATAATTCTAAAAGAAATATTTTTCAACATCTCATTTACCTGTTGAATAACGATCACAGTTGGGTTCCAAATTAGTAAATAAATGAATAGATAAATGAAAAAAACGTGTCCACATACTTCACAGAATCGACTGTATCGCTGAAAAAAAAGAGAAAGAAAATGGAAATAACGGAAAGATAATTCAAGGGGTTATAACGTAAAGATGTATCACACTTGTTAATGATCGTCATAACAAGGGTGGGTGACGTATGATCCTCCTCGACACACGAGATGTCTTACCCAAGTACTCGATCCGCTGGTATGACGTCACACTTGACGCAGTTCTCACGTGCACGGGTGACGTGGTCCAGATACTGACAACACAGAGAGCTGAACACACACACACACACACACACACACACACACACACACACACACACACACACACACACACACACACATACATACACACATTTTTTTTTCCAAAAGAAGGAACAGGGAAGGGCGCCAGGTGAGGATATTCCCTCAAAGGCCCAGTCCTCTGTTCTTAACGCTACCTCGCTAATGCGGGAAATGGCGAATAGTATGAAAGAAGAAAGATATATATATTTATATATATATATATATATATATATATATATATATATATATATATATATATATATATATATATATATATATATGTATATATAGGGAGAAAGAATACTTCCCACGTATCCCCTGCGTGTCGTAGAAGGCGACTAAAAGGGGAGGGAGCGGGAGGCTGGAAATCCTCCCCTCCCTTTTTTTTTCCAAAAGAAGAAACAGAGAAGGGGGCCAGGTGAGGATATTCCCTCAAAGGCCCAGTCCTCATCCTCTGTTCTTAACGCTACCTCGCTGATGTGGGAAATGGCGATTAGTAAAAAAAAAAAAAAAAAAAAATATATATATATATATATATATATATATATATATATATATATATATATATATATATATATATATATATATATATGTGTGTGTGTGTGTGTGTGTGTGTGTGTGTGTGTGTTGGAAAGGGTCACAATTTAGCGCGTGATCAAGTATATTCTTATGATTCCACGGGGAAATGAAACACGACTAGTTCCCAAGTGCACTTTTAGTAATAATCATATCGTCAGGGGAGACACAAGAAAGAAATATAAGTCAGTTGATATACAACGAAGAGACGTGTCTAGAACGCCATTTGGTAAACAAGTATCTCCTCGAGTGTAGGTCGGGTGCGTTTGAGTCTGGCAACAAGCGCAATATAAACTTATTATCTGGACAAGAAGGAGAACTGTTTGAAAATTCTATCAACACTGAAGATACCCAATTTGTGTAGACCTTTACTAATATTAAGGTTACAGTTCTTTGTGTATCCAATAATAGAAGATTCAATGATATTTCTCATGGTACTGGAATTAGAGTTGGTAACTGAGATGGCATTACTCCAGTCAATACAATGATCATAATTTTTAACATGATTAAGTTAGCAAAGAGATTATTTTATATGGTTGAACCCAATCCACCCCTTGAAACCAAGAATCTTTTAGTTCTCCCTTTTCAAAATAATTTTAGTTTACTTCCCATGTTGCTTAAATCCTTTCATATAAAAGTTGCCTTCAGCAACAACAACTCTATAAAGAATATCGTAACAAGGAACTCGCCAGAAAGTTCTGCAGGATGCATCTATAGAGTGCCACGTGGAAATTGTGATAAGTTTTATGTTAGGCAGACTGGTAAGGATCTTCCTTTTAGACTTAAGCAAGATGAATATAGTATAAGAACAAGACAAGAATCAAATTCCTTGTTCAGTCTAGTTGAAAATTATGATCGTTGTATTTACTGGAGTAATGCCATCTCAGTTAATAACTCTAACTCTAGTACCACAAGAAATACTGAATCTTCTATTATTAAATGCACAAAGAATTATCTAATTTGTATAGACCATCACTAATATTAAGATTATAACCATAATCTAAACATTAGTGATGTTCTATACAAATTAGATAACTTTATTGTTGATGCAATTTGTAAAATGATAAGTTTATGATAAGCTCGTTGTCAATCTTGGACAATCGCATGTTTACCAAATGGCGTCCTAGCTACGTCTCTTCGTTGTATATCAACTGACTGTTAAAGTTCTCTCTTGTGTCTCCCCTGATGATGTGATTATTACACGAAAGTGCACTTGGGAACTTTTCGTGTTTCATTTTCCCCATGGACTCATAGCTGTTGGAGGTTTGTATGTTCTATGAAGGTGCGCGTTCATATACACTTTATTCGTATATATATTTATATATATATATACGTACGTGTACGTGTAGGAAGAGAGGAAAGTGATTGGTTGTCAGTGAATGTAGGTTTGCGGCAGGGGTGTGTGATGTCTCCATGGTTGTTTAATTTGTTTATGGATGGGGTTGTTAGGGAGGTAAATGCAAGAGTTTTGGAAAGAGGGGCAAGTATGAAGTCTGTTGGGGATGAGAGAGCTTGGGAAGTGAGTCAGTTGTTGTTCGCTGATGATACAGCGCTGGTGGCTGATTCATGTGAGAAACTGCAGAAGCTGGTGACGGAGTTTGGTAAAGTGTGTGGAAGAAGAAAGTTAAGAGTAAATGTGAATAAGAGCAAGGTTATTAGGTACAGTAGGGTTGAGGGTCAAGTCAATTGGGAGGTGAGTTTGAATGGAGAAAAACTGGAGGAAGTGAAGTGTTTTAGATATCTGGGAGTGGATCTGGCAGCGGATGGAACCATGGAAGCGGAAGTGGATCATAGGGTGGGGGAGGGGGCGAAAATTCTGGGGGCCTTGAAGAATGTGTGGAAGTCGAGAACATTATCTCGGAAAGCAAAAATGGGTATGTTTGAAGGAATAGTGGTTCCAACAATGTTGTATGGTTGCGAGGCGTGGGCTATGGATAGAGTTGTGCGCAGGAGGATGGATGTGCTGGAAATGAGATGTTTGAGGACAATGTGTGGTGTGAGGTGGTTTGATCGAGTGAGTAACGTAAGGGTAAGAGAGATGTGTGGAAATAAAAAGAGCGTGGTTGAGAGAGCAGAAGAGGGTGTTTTGAAGTGGTTTGGGCACATGGAGAGAATGAGTGAGGAAAGATTGACCAAGAGGATATATGTGTCGAGGTGGAGGGAACGAGGAGAAGAGGGAGACCAAATTGGAGGTGGAAAGATGGAGTGATAAAGATTTTGTGTGATCGGGGCCTGAACATGCAGGAGGGTGAAAGGAGGGCAAGGAATAGAGTGAATTGGAGCGATGTGGTATACCGGGGTTGACGTGCTGTCAGTGGATTGAATCAAGGCATGTGAAGCGTCTGGGGTAAACCATGGAAAGTTGTGTAGGTATGTATATTTGCGTGTGTGGACGTATGTATATACATGTGTATGGGGGGGGGTTGGGCCATTTCTTTCGTCTGTTTCCTTGCGCTACCTCGCAAACGCGGGAGACAGCGACAAAATATAAAAAAAAAGAAAAAAAAAAAAAAATATATATATATATATATATATATATATATATATATATATATATATATATATATATATATACATATCATTGAGTAGTCTCGTCAAAGAACTCGTCATCCCAAAAGAGTCTACATTTTCACGCTACAGGAAGTAGCGCAGTCTTAGACCACGGGTTCTTAACCTCTTCATGGGCGTGGATCACATGAGAGATATCCTCTGCTTGTGTGGACCACCTCGTGGATCACCTGCAAATATTTCATATCATATCAGGTCTGACACCGCAATCAGTGACCCTTGGTGATATTTTCTTTCTGTCTTTTCTTTTTTTTTCCTCATGTGGCACCCAGCTGTTTTTGCTATTCAATAAGTGAAAGAGAAATTGTAATTTTTTTCTTTTAGAATTATTAGCGCCTCAGACTACACGGGTAAACTTATGTATTTAAAAGACATATATTATCTATGTTAAATTATATAATTATCTTTGAATTATGTAGACCAAAATTCTTTACCGTTAACACTCGTTAACACTTGACCTTAAACAAAATTCTAGTCATAAACTCGTGAAATACTCGCCAGTAAAAAAAAAAAAAAATGATAATATTCATACCCGCTAATCCAAAAATTTATATTCATCTGGCTAAAATTCTTAACGTAGATATATATATATATATATATATATATATATATATATATATATATATATATATATATATATATATATATATATATATAAGAAAAAATACACATTTGCTGAAGGAAGCCGCTAAAACTATAGCCTATACACCATCGGCAGCCATAACTCATCTAAAACATAAACCCTTCCTGTGGGTCACCCCCCGCCCTCCCTTGTGGTCGCAGGAGGCGATCACTCACCGCTGGCTAACAGGTTTGGGCACAAGCCACACCCTGACAACAGGCAAATACGGCAGGACAACAATGCACCACTTCCGCTCGCTCCCTCGCTCGCTCCCTCCAAGAATTTCGCCGTTCGAAAGTTGCAATATGATTTTACCATCCAGGAATATAGCCATGATTTCAGTGTGACGAAGCATATTATATGTCCTGAATTCCGGTGTCCGTGCATATATATATATATATATATATATATATATATATATATATATATATATATATATATATATATATATATATATATATATAAATGCCAGCCAATTTATCTTCGTATTTACACTCAAATCATTCCACTTTTCTGTTCAAGGAATTTCCTACTCAACATTTGACCTCATTATCAGTCCTCAGTGTAAGTAGGAGGTGATTTAATGGTCTTGAATGAAGACTACAAAATATTTGGGTTAGATTACATGTTCCAGATAACGTTACATAAAGGAACTTTTCAACTAAGACTTAAGTAAATTGTAGTATCATATATTCTTTTTTTTTTTCTCTGGTAGTATCATCTTACTATTTCCGATTGTATGGAAGTATGGAAGACAACTGTTGAAACGGAAAGGATAAAGTTAAATTAATATCCGGTGGAGAGAGAGAGACACACACACAAGAGTGGTCCGTCGGTTACATACAAATAAGAAGCAATGAACATCAACAGTTTCATAATACTCCGTTTACACTTTCCTCGCAAAGGTTTTTGTGGAATCGCGATAATGATTTGTTACCATTCTCTCTCTCTCTCTCTCTCTCTCTCTCTCTCTCTCTCTCTCTCTCTCTCTCTCTCTCTCTCTCTCTCTCTCATGTTTACATTTTTATTTCTTTCCTTGACATATACCGAAGAATGTTTTTATTTTCCTCGGCATTCTATTGTTGTTATTCATTTCTTTTTAAGTTTCCCCCCGTCTGCCTTGGATTCATCATGTTGGTTTTTGTTATATTGTGTTTGCTCTTGTATCTATTTATACTTAACCAACGCCGTGTCTTAATCTGTTAACTAATGTTATTATCTTCGCAGTTCTTAATTATTTTTGTAATCAAGTGTTAGTTGCAGTTGCTAATGACTGCTGTCATTGTTTTTGATAATGCCATCAATCATCGTTTTTCTTCACGGTTTAATCTCCCTGGCCCTTCACCTCCCCGCCCCGCCCCTCTCCTCCCGCCATCCTCCCCATGCATCGCTAATAATCTCCCCACCCACCAAGGGGAGGGGAGGGGAGGCATGACATTCCCTTGCCACCCCCCTCCCCACACACACCCCCTGCCAACCACCACCACCAGCAGTTTAAAGGGTAATGAACCGGCCCACTCACTCCTCCCCTTCCTTCTCCCCCTGCTTGCCTCTCACCTCCGCCCCTTGTACTTACACGTCATTCCTTCTTTGCATCATTTTTCTCCCATCCGTTTCTTTATGTACTATATATATATATATATATATATATATATATATATATATAGAGAGAGAGAGAGAGAGAGAGAGAGAGAGAGAGAACGTAAGATGTATGACAGATGTAGTAACACTTAAAAGCATCTTAAATAAGTGGTTCAAGACAGTCCCAGACGAAATGAGAATTAATTGTTGTGCAATAGGCGCGTGTGTGGCATCAGAGGAGAGAATGTGGACTCACTTAATAGAACGCTAACCCTGTTTCCTGACGCTACCTCGCTGACGCGGGAAACGGCGATCAAGTATAAGGGGGGAAATTTATATATATATATATATATATATATATATATATATATATATATATATATATATATATACCGCACCTTCGTCTATGTCTTGCAGAGCGAGCTCTATATCCTCCCTCAGCCCACCATACCTACCTACACCCTCCCTTAACCAAGCACAGTGAACAACCCGACAACACCTTTTCGTTCCCTTTAGATGGTAACCTTCCTCCTCCCTGTGTCATGGTCGAGCTTCTTACATCCTACCTTGGTCATGAACTCCTACTTACGCTCGTGTTTAATCATGCCGTTCCTCTTACATACACCCTGATTTCATCCCTAATCACCTGGCTGCCACGTCACACCGTCATGAAGAAAATGGGAAAATGATAATAATGAAAAAGAAAACCAGTCCACCTGCCTCACCTCACCTACCTCACCTCCCTCCCTGAGTCTGCATGACGAGGAACCCAGGCCTGAGGTGGACTCCTGGAGAGAGAGAGAGAGAGAGAGAGAGAGAGAGAGAGAGAGAGAGAGAGAGAGAGAGAGGGGGGGGGGGGGGTTAGGGAGGGAGTAAGAGGTGAATGGAGTGCATTCGCTCCTATCCCCTCCCTCCCTCCTCCACCCCCCCCCCCCCCCCCACCCCACCTGGAGCCGCAGGGAGCATGCGCGGGGCGGACCGGATGTGGGTTGGTGACTGCTTGGACCAGCCCACCGCTCTCACTGCCTCCCCTCCACACCTCCACCACCCACCCTCACTCACTCGATCCCCAGCACTCCAGAGGAATGTTGATGCTGCTCATTGTATCTGTGTACACCACCACCACCTCCTCCACACCACCACCTCCTCCACCACAGCACCGCACCTCCACCACAGCACCGCACCTCCACCACACTACCACCTGAAGACTTACATGAACCCGTTGATCATTTCTATTTCATAATGCCAGGCAGGAGCAACATTTTATTTTTTTCCCCACCTTGCAAATGCTGCCAAGCCTTATTTTCGAGGTATTTATAAACGCCGGTATTAAGTGGTAGTGAGGTAATAACGCCACTAGTTAGTACTTATGAGGTACTAACATACCTAGTAAATATGAGGTACTAACATACCTCATACCAGCGTGGCCTTACCAGATTCTCACTTCGATGATCACTCGCTTTTCCTGTTATCAGACCTACTGACCTACAATATATCTGCCCAAGACGCCGCTGTGATATGATGGACTTACACTCATTCTACTTTCACACACACACACACACACACACACTAACAGTCCAGCTGCCCACTCCTGTGTTATTATGAGGAGGAGGACTGTCCACTGTAGAATGTCCGGTTCGTGCCAACAGCAGGTGGTAACACTTATGGAGATCACTCATTTGATTTCCTCATTCGTTTGGAAATTTCACTTAATGGCTGCTATTATTATTATTATTATTATTATTATTATTATTATTATTATTATTATTATTATTATTATTATTATTATTATTATTATTATTATTATTGTTGTTATTATAATTTGTTATCATTGATGAAATTAGTATCACTGTCATTTTGTGTACTGTTTTTCGATATTGTTTGGTCACTGCTGAAGGAGTTCGCTTCACTCGAGTTGAAAACAAAATCTATACTGTGTGACATTATTAAATGAATCATATAATACTATACTATAATTCTCTGTAACGTCAACAAAATAGCAAAGCAACAATTCTTTGGCAACCAGTAATAGATCCAGTATTTGTCGTTTAAGGAAAAATAATTAGGGTCTTCAACGGAATGTTTTGATTTGCTCGCCAGCTCAGCCACCCTCGGTTTAGTTTTTCTGTTCGTGTGCCGTTAAAACGACAAGATATCAAAGTACCTCAAGCGGTTTATTCAAGACTGTGATATCCTTTTCACAAAAACTAAACATCTTTATTATTTACGACTTTACCAGGAATTTCCATTTGAGATTAGCAGCTGTCAACCAATGTGCTCCATTTTCCTTTTTTTTTTTTTTTTGGATTCAAAATTCTTTCATTTCGGCAGCGCAAAATATTACTAAAAATGGTGTAGAGTCCATCGGAAGAACGATATGTTATCACTGAAGTAATGGATAAGTTGTTTCTTTGGCTGAATATATTACATAAGTGATTAGAACTTGGCTGAATAATCATCCTCCATTCAAAAGAAAAGGCAAAGTGAAGATAGTTCCCCCTCGAGTAATTTCGACGAAAACGAAAACGACGAAAAAAAACTTTTAAAAGGTATTATTGTAATTATTATTAGTATTCAACCCAGTGGTCGTTCATAAACCACTCCACGCACCCACGTACAAACTTGCTGGGTGACAACCACGTCTCTTACTCTGTCATGTGCAGTGCGTCTTGCAGTGATAATTTCAGTGGCAAACGATAATGAAAATGGTGAACACCAGTGGCACCAGTGAGTAGATATATCTATATCAGGACAAGATATATATATTATTCACGGGTTATGTATATATATATATATATATATATATATATATATATATATATATATATATATATATATATAATATATATATATATATATATATATATATATATATATATATATATATATATATATATATATATATATATATATATATGGTGAAAGTGTATGGAGTTTAGAATTATCTGAACACCTGCTGAAGTTGTTATACGAAAAAAAAATTTACGGTTAGCGTTTTTTACCTGAGCATTGATGATCTCAACGTCCCTGACAGCCAACAGGCCTTAGCGCCCAATTATCTGACCAAGGTATATAACCAAGGTATATAACCAAGGTATATAACCGCCTCTGTGTGAATACTAACTATCGCCTGAGATGATCAGAGATGAATGGTGCATTGTACTACGATGTACCACACGTTTTAATATGATGACCTAAGTTTTGATATATATATATATATATATATATATATATATATATATATATATATATATATATATATATATATATATATATATATATGTGTGTGTATGTGTGTGTGTGTGTGAGTGTGTGTGTGTTCCATGTAAAATAAGGAATGATTCCTTAGTTAGAAAAGAAATAGAAAAAAAAAGCAATGATACACTAATTATTTCACTAAGGCGTGTGATACATCATTCGGTGGTAGGTTGATCGTGAGCACGGCCCCAGACGAGCTGCATAGTTTTGTGTGGAACAGACCAACGTGCGCCAGGCCTTTACGTGGGGGGAGCGCTCAAAATGTCGGGAATGTCCGAGATGCGAATTGACTCTGGGGTGAGACTGGTTCTGGTGAGGAGCAGGTGTGAGGCAGGCAGGCTGGCCATGGTGAGGGGCCCGAGGTGGTGGTGAGGATCGTGACGATGGTATTTGAGGATGGATGGATGGTAGGTGGATGGATGGTAGGTGGATGGATGGATGGTAGGTGGATGGATGGTAGGTGGATGGATGGTAGGTGGATGGGTGGTAGGTGGATGGATGGTAGGTGGATGGATGGTAGGTGGATGGATGGTAGGTGGATGGATGGTTGGTGGATGGATGGTAGGTGGATGGATGGTAGGTGGATGGGTGGTAGGTGGATGGATGGTAGGTGGTTGGATGGTAGGTGGATGGATGGTTGGTGGTTGGATGGTAGGTGGATGGATGGTAGGTGGATGGATGGTAGGTGGATGGATGGTAGGTGGATGGATGGTAGGTGGTTGGATGGTAGGTGGATGGATGGTAGGTGGATGGATGGTAGGTGGATGGTAGGTGGTGGTGTAATGGCAGTGGTGATTGTGTGTTGGTGGTTGTGGTACTGGTGGTGTACTGTGGTTTGTTGTTGTTGTTGTTGTTGTTGTTGGTGACGGTGGTTGTTGATGTTTTGTGGTGGTGATGAGCGTTGTGATGGAGTCGGCGAGAAACAACGATGGTACGTTGAATGGTAGCTACTGTTGTTGGTGATGACGTACGTTGAATTGTAGCTACTGTTGTTGGTGATGACGTACGTTGAATGGCAGCTACTGTTGTTGGTGATGACGTACGTTGAATGGTAGCTACTGTTGTTGGTGATGACGTACGTTGAATGGTAGCTACTGTTGTTGGTGATGACGTACGATGAATGGTAGCTACTGTTGTTGGTGATGACGTACGTTGGCTGGTACCGTTGTTGGTGATGACGTACTCCTGAGATCTGTGTGTGTGTGTGTGTGTTGATGAAGCATGACGTAGCTGCTCTCTCTCTCTACCCAGGTAACACACCCACAGCTGTTGGTGTCTGTGTTCCTACAGCTGATGTCTTCGCGTTGATATTCCTATTGACGACGTGACCAGTGCTTCTAGTGTCTGGGAAGCTGCTGTTCGCTCAAGCTTCATGGGAAAACCTGTTCTTTAAACGCCAGCTTCTATGTCCGCTGACTATATTATACATGCTGGTGTTTACTGAGGACTTACAGGAATATATTGCGCGTTCGCATACCATTTACGTTATACTTAATTTCTCGCTTCTCATCTCATTCTCAAGTGAGGATTGAGCCAACGCAGATGACAAATTAACTCGTGTGATATCTTATTTAATTGTCTAAGGTTGCATTTTAGAGAGAGAGAGAGAGAAAAGAAACAAAGAAATGCTGTTCAAGCAACGTGTGCAACACGAATGCTGAGAATCCAACATTTTCATTCCACATTTTAAGAAGGATATATATATATATATATATATATATATATATATATATATATATATATATATATATATATATATATATGTATATATATATATATATATATATATATATATATATATATATATATATATATATATATATATATATATATATGATTGGTGAGGGTACGTTTCGTTTTCATAAATTACATAACAACTGTTCCCTGATATGATAACTGTGATCAATGATAACATTGTTATCTTTATTGACGTTGATTTTCCATGCGTATGTGATACCTTCTTACATCTCTGGCCTTATCATGTTTGTGATTATTCTCATAAGTAGCACTTCTGTGTGAGAGCAGAGAATTTATATTTATTCATTCGTATTTTCTTTCTCTGTAACACTTCTTTAGGCTTTAATTCGGTCTATCAGGGGCCTTCCTAAGAGCGAAATAAATCCTATATACATGTGAGGCAATTAGGATAGTGGCCCCTGGCAACGATGGCAAATGTCGAGTAATCGACCTTGGAAATGGCAACACTGCATTTGCTCGCTGATCACGTCGAATACCACAGTTGCTGATAAGAATCTCACACCTGAATGCAGTCCGAAGTGTCCCGTTTAGAAAAAGGACAAAAAAAAGGGGGTGGAGGTGGAAACCTAGAACAAGATTTCTGAAGGAAAAGTTGAGATTCATGTCCTCAGTCGAGGAGTATGAATAGTACGGGGGTAATATTAAACTCTCTGGCTACAGGTTGCATCCATAACTCATGAAACCACAGGTGGACTTTAGGATTAACTCTTAAGGCTGGTAAAATATTGGTCAGCCAGAGTGGTGGTTCTAAGTTGACCTTGACGGCCTTAATGACCCTGGCAATAGATAGACCTAATTCGAAGGCCGGGTAAGTAACCAGCCACTTAACCAGTGTTCAGCAGAGCCATATATAGATGCAGTGTGGTGTGTGTGTGTGTGTGTGTGTGTGTGTGTGTGTTCGTAAGCCATTATCTTTGAGCACCTGAAGACGTGGCTCAAGGTTTTCGAATGCGGTCTAGTTATAATTTGACGTCGATGGCCCTTGATTGACTGACCCCCTCCCCCTGGCGGTCTACAGAGCTTATTTAAGCCCTACAGATCACCAGCCAATCCCTTATCAGTAAACCTGAATGATGGGTTCAGCAGTTGTTAAGGGAAGGTGTGTCAAACCACCGTACGCAGAGTCACACAAGAGGGAAGTCATGTCTGCTGCTCGGTGAATATAGGTAGATAGATAAACACTTTATAGCGAAATAGATCATGCGAATCCAACGAGAAAGACTGTTTCGTCTTCACTCAAGATATGCCCACGTCTTGGATCACTGGAATTATGGAGACACAGACATTACTCATTTTCCTCGTAAAATTGAATTCACAAGAGAAACATATACTTTAGTATGATATGACGAAAAGTGATGTAATGGGATGATGGATTCACCCACAAGTGTCCATGTTTCTGGTCTTGATAACTGGTATAGTTTTTCATATCATTGCATTGATATATATATACATATATATATATATATATATATATATATATATATATATATATATATATATATATATATATATATATATATATATATATATATATATATATATATATATATATATATATATATATATATATATATTGGGTTCTCACCATAGAGGCTTTCACACGAGACTTAAATTATCAACAGTTGATAGTATAATCCAACGTGATAATCAAATGGAATTCCCTCTGAAGCAGGTGCTGGAGGAGGAGAGTCATGTTTGTACAAAAAGAAAAAAATAAAATATCCTTCGCCGTCTTGATTCATATTTACGACTGTAGTAAATGCACTGACGCACTGCTCTCGCAACGACGACCTATTGCTCACACACGCCACCATCTTACCCATGTCACATGACCATATTTTTTTTTTTCTGTTTTGTTGTGTTTGTTTTACCATTTCGTGGTGTAATATAGATGACAATCTTCTGTATCCGCAGCTACTTTCAACAATCGTTTATACAAATTTTCGCCCTGGTTTGTGGGGGACCATTATCACGTGTTCGATTATGGTGTCAGTTCCAGATGTTTGTGGTACACCGCTAGATTACCAGCTGCCCGAGGGAAACGGAGTATATATATATATATATATATATATATATATATATATATATATATATATATGGTGTGGGAGGCAAGTTGTTAGAAGCAGTGAAAAGTTTTTATCGAGGATGTAAGGCATGTGTACGTGTAGGAAGAGAGGAAAGTGATTGGTTCTCAGTGAATGTAGGTTTGCGGCAGGGGTGTGTGATGTCTCCATGGTTGTTTAATTTGTTTATGGATGGGGTTGTTAGGGAGGTAAATGCAAGAGTCTTGGAAAGAGGGGCAAGTATGAAGTCTGTTGGGGATGAGAGAGCTTGGGAAGTGAGTCAGTTGTTGTTCGCTGATGATACAGCGCTGGTGGCGGATTCATGTGAGAAACTGCAGAAGCTGGTGACGGAGTTTGGTAAAGTGTGTGGAAGAAGAAAGTTAAGAGTAAATGTGAATAAGAGCAAGGTTATTAGGTACAGTAGGGTTGAGGGTCAAGTCAATTGGGAGGTGAGTTTGAATGGAGAAAAACTGGAGGAAGTGAAGTGTTTTAGATATCTGGGAGTGGATCTGTCAGCGGATGGAACCATGGAAGCGGAAGTGGATCATAGGGTGGGGGGAGGGGGCTAAAATTTTGGGAGCCTTGAAAAATGTGTGGAAGTCGAGAACATTATCCCGGAAAGCAAAAATGGGTATGTTTGAAGGAATAGTAGTTCCAACAATGTTGTATGGTTGCGAGGCGTGGTCTATGGATAGAGTTGTGCGCAGGAGGATGGATGTGCTGGAAATGAGATGTTTGAGGACAATGTGTGGTGTGAGGTGGTTTGATCGAGTAAGTAACGTAAGGGTAAGAGAGATGTGTGGAAATAAAAAGAGCGTGGTTGAGAGAGCAGAAGAGGGTGTTTTGAAATGGTTTGGGCACATGGAGAGAATGAGTGAGGAAAGATTGACCAAGAGGATATATGTGTCGGAGGTGGAGGGAACGAGGAGAAGAGGGAGACCAAATTGGAGGTGGAAAGATGGAGTGAAAAGGATTTTGTGTGATCGGGGCCTGAACATGCAGGAGGGTGAAAGGAGGGCAAGGAATAGAGGGAATTGGAGCGATGTGGTATACAGGGGTTGACGTGCTGTCAGTGGATTGAATCAAGGCATGTGAAGCGTCCGGGGTAAACCAAGGAAAGCTGTGTAGGTATGTATATTTGCGTGTGTGGACGTGTGTATGTACATGTGTATGGGGGGGGTTGGGCCATTTCTTTCGTCTGTTTCCTTGCGCTACCTCGCAAACGCGGGAGACAGCGACAAAGTATAAAAAAAAAAAAAAAAATATATATATTGGAATGGATCACAATTTTGCGCGTGATCAAGCATATTCCTGAGAGTCCACGGGGAAAATGAAACACGATAAATTCCCAAGCGCACTTTCGTATAATAATCACATCATGAGGGCAGAAACAAAAGAGAAATATAAGTCAGTTGATATACAACGAAGACACGTAGCCAGGACACCATTTGGTAAACATATGATTGTCCAAGACAATCGCATATATATATATATATATATATATATATGTGTGTGTGTGTGTGTGTGTGTGTGTGTGTGTGTGTGTATGTGTGTGTGTGTGTGTGTGTGTGTGTGTGTGTGTAAAATGCGGGCTCACTCCTCCTCAGTGACCATAATCAGCAAAAATACCAGTTCTTTTTTTGTTTCTGGTAAAGTATGTGACCTTGGCGTCTGATGAGGTAATGCCAGCCAGACACCTTGGAGGCCGACCGCCGGCATCCTCGCCAGGCCAGGATGTGTGTCTGTGTGTCTTGGAGAGAGAGAGAGAGAGAGAGAGAGAGAGAGAGAGAGAGAGAGAGAGAGAGAGACGAAGTTGTTCGTCCATATGGTGGAAAACGGTAAGTTCTCTGCAACAGTGCTAAAGTATTTACATCAAAGTAACTCTAAAAAACTAACCACTCCATCCCTCACGTGACCCCCCACCTCGTACTCCAGCAGCTTATGATAACACACACACACACACACACACACACACACACACACACACACACACACACACACACACACACCCATACCAACACAGACACACACGCACCGAAACACACTGACAAGCGTTAGTAAACACTCGCCCTTCCTTCCTAGCGTTAGCCCCCCCCCCCCCTGCCCCGCCCCCCACATATACACCCATCTGGAACTACACTCCCTAGACACATATGAATGACACTCTTTTGTTTGTCTGTCTGTTTTCTCTGAATACAACCCATCTCCACAACATGACATTACAGACGCCGATTCTACATATCTCAAGGTCACTTGTGTCCAAGACGCAGCTTGCAAACTGGTGTCACTCACTCAACACTTACTGCTAGAATGCAGTCACGGCACACACACACACACACACACACACACACACACACACACACACACACACACACACACACACACACACACCTTGAATTCTTATACCCACTTATAAGATTTTTGCTGATGTTTTCAATCTTTTATTTTTTTTTAGTGATTCTCTTATACAGGTTAGGTAGAGTGCCACTAAACTGGCCGAAGTTCATATCAGGGGTTTGAACCAGACTCAAGAAGTTCATATCAGGGGTTTGAACCAGACTCAAGAAATTCATATCAGGGGTTTGAACCAGACTCAAGAAGTTCATATCAGGGGTTTGAACCAGACTCAACAAGCTCATATCAGGGGTTTGAACCAGACGCAAGAAGTTCATATCAGGGGTTTGAACCAGACGCAAGAAGTTCATATCAGGGGTTTGAACCAGACTCAAGAAGCTCATATCAGGGGTTTGAACCAGACGCAAGAAGTTCATATCAGGGGTTTGAACCAGACTCAAGAAGTTCATATCAGGGGTTTGAACCAGACTCAAGAAGTTCATATCAGGGGTTTGAACCAGACTCAAGAAGTTCATATCAGGGGTTTGAACCAGACTCAAGAAGTTCATATCAGGGGTTTGAACCAGACTCAAGAAGTTCATAGCAGGGGTTTGAACCAGACTCAAGAAGTTCATGTCAGGGGTTTGAACCAGACTCAAGAAGTTCATATCAGGGGTTTGAACCAGACGCAAGAAGTTCATGTCAGGGGTTTGAACCAGACGCAAGAAGTTCATATCAGGGGTTTGAACCAGACTCAAGAAGTTCATGTCAAGGGTTTGAACCAGACTCATGAAGTTCATATCAGGGGTTTAAACCAGACTCAAGAAGTTCATATTAGGGGTTTGAACCAGACTCAAGATGAAACCAGTAGTATAATTCTTCTTAGGTGTACAGTAATATATTACTACTGCTTACCTAAGAAGAATTACAGCACTGGTGTTTGATGCAAGAGAATAGGCATCGCCGATGGGGGATTTTCAATGTATCAGTGAGTAATGTGGCAGCGGAGGGTGCAAGTGGGGGGGAAATGGAGTAGTCAGTGAATGGTGAAAGGCTTCAGGAGTTGTGTGCTGAAAGCGGGCTCATGATTGGGAATACCTGGTTTAAAAAAGGGACATACGTAAATATACGTGGGTATGAAGGAAAGATAGTCAGCGGACATTGGTTGATTACATATTAATAAAGAGGAGAGAGAGAGAGAGAGAGAGAGAGAGAGAGAGAGAGAGAGAGAGAGAGAGAGAGAGAGAGAGAGAGAGAGAGACTTTTGGACGTGAATGTGTTGAGAGGGGCAGCTGGTGGCAGTCTGATCTTTACCTTTTGGAAGCGAGGGTGGAGAATTGTGGATGATTTTTTGAAAAGAGGGAATTATGTAAGGGAGAAGAAGGTGGGGGGGGGGGGGAGTAAGCGAGCTTGGGAAAAGAGACGTGTGGGGAGAGATATACCAAGTAAGTTTGGGTGTAGAATGACAAAAAGGAAAGAGGGAACGAAGCTTGAGGATGGGAGGGGAGTAGGTGAGGCACAGATGATACTCAGGGAAGCACTGCTGGTTTACGTGAGGTAGAAGACGGGCAGGGAAGAAAGCGACGCGAGTGTTGGGATGACGAAGTAGTGCGAACGATTCGGAGATGTACAAGAGCAAGCGTCAGGAGGTTAAAAAGAGAGCATAGGTGAGGTGAGTTGAGGTGGTATTAGTGAACCGTAGGGAGAATAAGACGATGTATTGTAAGGCAGTGAACCAGTGTGAGGAAGACAACAGAACACATGGGAACATAGATGGAGGGGGGGGGGGACACATGGAGAAGTGGTACGAGGTAGTGATTATGTGAAGAGAAGATGGATTTTCTCTTCATCTGATAATCAACATTTGACAAACCATAACTTTAAAAATACCTTTATTTTCATGTACTATTTTCCTCCTCTCAAAATCTATGCCAGCGCCACCAGCCGATCGATCGTGCTCGTGGGCCGATTCGGAGAGGCGTCCAGTGTCTCTCTCTCTCTCTCTCTCTCTCTCTCTCTCTCTCTCTCTCTCTCTCTCTCTCTCTCTCTCTCTCTCTCTCTCTCTCTCTCTCTCTCTCTCTCTCTCTCTCTCTCTCTCTCTCTCTCTCTGGTGTCTTGACGACCCGGAAAGACAGTTACTGAAACGCCCCGTTCCAGAGTTCCTGACCGTCACAATGGACGGCTTTTTTTTTTTCACCTGTGAGTCCTCCCACTGCCAGCACACGATCCTTAACTCCCCAGTGTCTTCTGACCACAACCCTGTTCCTGCTGCATCTCATTAGGCACACCCGCCCTCTGTCCTCCTCGTAGAAACACCAACTGTGGCACTCTGGGGGAGCTCATGGCTCTCTGGGGGAGATCATGGCACTCTGGGGGAGTTCATGGCACTCTGGGGGAGATCATGGCCCTCTGGGGGAGTTCATGGCACTCTGGGGGAGATCATGGCACTCTGGGGGAGCTCATGGCACTCTGGGGGAGTTCATGGCACTCTGGGGAGCTCGTGGCACTCTGGGGGAGCTCATGGCACTCTGGGGGAGTTCATGGCCCTCTGGGGGAGCTCATGGCCCTCTGGGGGAGTTCATGGCACTCTGGGGAGCTCGTGGCACTCTGGGGGAGCTCATGGCACTCTGAGGGAGATCATGGCCCTCTGGGGGAGCTCATGGCAGGCACTCTGAGGGAGATCATAGCACTCTGGGGGAGCTCATGGCACTCTGGGGGAGATCAGGGAGTTCATCCCTGCGCAGGTTCTTCACTGACTTCCGCTGGGGTGGGTGGGTACTGCTTCTCTGGCCGCGATGCCTCGTGCTGTGCTGAACGCATAGCAGAGCTTATCTTGGCTGGGATGGAGTTCAACACCCCACCTTCTGCATCGCTCCACCACCACCACCACAACCCAATTCCCACCTCCACGCACACACACACACACACACACACACACACACACACACACACACACACACACAACTTGGTTTGATCGCTCCTGCTCTGGCGCCTGTCGCACAGAAGGGACGGTGTTAAAACCCTAGCCAGCATACACACTCTTCCCTCCGCCTGGCACGCACTCCACTCGCGGAATCACAGCAAAGAACACCTTCACGAAAAGACACTTGTGTCGACTCTGAGTCCTACTGACGAATCTCTTTCGTCCTCCACCATCCAGTGATAACATCTCCATCTCCTGTAATTCAACCCTTTTCGTCCTCTCGTCCGACCTGGGTCGCTAACAGAGTCGATCTTGTTGTGGAAAATTTTAACTTTACTAACTCGATCTATGTTCTCTCCTCCCCCGGCGCCCCCATCACCTCCTCTCCCTCCCATTGAACCGACACCATCTGTATTCTCCCACCGTTCATGGTCTTCCAAGTAATCTCCCAGCTCCAGGTGGCCAGGACGCACGACCTTGATGTCATACTACCTCCTCCAGTCATGAGGTAAGAGCTGCTGCCTCTGAGCGAAACGACCCGACACTTGCTTCGCCTTCGTCTCAAAATCCGGACCTTTCCTTTTCCGCTTGGAAGCCTGCCTGCCTCGACGCAGCCCATCCCTGTGAGAGGAGACAGACTCCAACCTCTCCAGACTATCGCTGTATCGCTCTAGCTTCGGCTACATCCCATCACAAGTCTATGACCTTCTCCTTTAACCCTTACATTCCAAAACACTGAGAATCCCCTTCCTCCCTCTCTCCTCTCTCCTCTCAGATCACCAGCATCACGCTCGCTTCTCCTTTCTCAGGGATTTTGGTGAAATGTTTCTCGTCGTCCTGGCCATCTCCAGAGCATAAGTCTTTGCTTTCTAGATTCATTTACTTTGGTTTCTCTTGTTCTCTGGCGTAGAGCTTCCTCTCTGGCCTTTCCACTGCAGTGGTCGTTGATGGAGCTACTTCCCTCCACCTCCTCCTCCTCCACCTCCTCCTGGCCTATCAATACAGTGGTGTTCCTCAAGGCTCCTTCTCATCGCCTACTCGCTTTCGTCACTCAATAAATGATCTTTTCTTCTGCTTCTTACCACGTTCACTTTAACTGGCTTTCCCTCCCCCTCCTTTCTCTAATACTCGTCTTCTCACGCGCTGATCATCTTGCCCACCACACTCTGGACCTTTGTGGCATTTCGGAGTCGTGGAAGCAATAACCTGGCTCAATATCACGGAGCTAAAACGTGCACATTCTTCCTCTATCTCTGTCTGAGGTCGTTGGTTTTTGCCCTCGGCGGAGCTTCAGACCAGCACAATTCAACCTTGTGATACCATTTAACAAGTTCGGCATGACCATATCTCTCACTCTGTCCTGGCAACCCCACATCATCACCATGACCCAGTCTGTTCCCCCACAACTGGTAGTGTTGTGTGCAACCCCACATCATCACCATGACCCAGTCTGTTCCCCTACAACTGGTAGTGTTGTGTGCAACCCCACATCATCACCATGACCCAGTCTGTTCCCCTACAACTGGTAGTGTTGTGTGCAACCCCACATCATCACCATGACCCAGTCTGTTCCCCCACAACTGGTAGTGTTGTGTGCAACCCCACATCATCACCATGACCCAGTCTGTTCCCCCACAACTGGTAGTGTTGTGTGCAACCCCACATCATCACCATGACCCAGTCTGTTCCCCCACAACTGGTAGTGTTGTGTGCAACCCCACATCATCACCATGACCCAGTCTGTTCCCCTACAACTGGTAGTGTTGTGTGCAACCCCACATCATCACCATGACCCAGTCTGTTCCCCCACAACTGGTAGTGTTGTGTGCAACCCCACATCATCACCATGACCCAGTCTGTTCCCCCACAACTGGTAGTGTTGTGTGCAACCCCACATCATCACCATGACCCAGTCTGTTCCCCCACAACTGGTAGTGTTGTGTGCAACCCCACATCATCACCATGACCCAGTCTGTTCCCCCACAACTGGTAGTGTTGTGTGCAACCCCACATCATCACCATGACCCAGTCTGTTCCCCCACAACTGGTAGTGTTGTGTGCAACCCCACATCATCACCATGACCCAGTCTGTTCCCCTACAACTGGTAGTGTTGTGTAGGTGTTGTGATTCCTCCGCTTGTGAGCAACTGTTTCACGTCCACAGGTGTGTTTTATTCTCCCTCGTAAGGCGCAGTGCTCACACATCTGGGGTGGCTCATCCTCCTCCTCCTCCACCTCCTCCTCCTCCTCCTCCTCCTCCTCCTCCACCTCCTCCTCCTCCTCCTCCTCCTCCTCCTCCTCCTCCTCCACCTCCTCCTCCTCCTCCTCCTCCTCCTCCTCCTCCTCCTCCACCTCTCTGTTACTATCCAGAGTGTAATCAAAATCCTTTCGTCTCATTGACTCTCCTGGCATCACCTCTCCTCAACCTCCCCTTTCCTTACGACGCCATGATGCTCCTGCTGCTCTCTCCCTCTCTCTCTCTCTCTCTCTCTCTCTCTCTCTCTCTCTCTCTCTCTCTCTCTCTCTCTCTCTCTCTCTCTCTCTCTCTCTCTCGCCTGCTGTGATCCCTTCTCCTTCGCTCGAACAACAAAGCTGTGCAATCATCTTCCCCACTTGTGTCTTTCCTCTTTCTGTAAGAGTCAGAGGGTCTAGAAACGATTGTGGTATACAGGGGGTGACGTGTAGTCGGTGAATTGAACCAGGGCATATGAAGATGCCTGAGGAGACCATAGGAAGGTCTGTGGGGCCTGGTTGCGGATAGGGAGCTGTGGTTTCGGTGCATTACGTAAGACAGGTAGAGACTGAGTGCGAGCGAATAAGATTATTTCTTCGCTTGTTCCTGGCGGTGTCTCCTAACGCGGGTAACTGCAGAAGAAGTAAAAAAGATTATGTATATATAATGAAATGGCCATTTCATGTGTGGCAAGGTGGCGGCGAGAATGGATGAAAGGCAGCATGTATGAATGTGTACAGTATATATGTTTGTCTGTGTATGTATATGTATGTATACTTTGAAATGTGTAAGTATGTATATGTGCGTGTGTGGGCGTTTATGTATATATATGTGTATATGGGTGGGTTGGGCCATTTTTTCGTCATTTTTACGGTACCACGCTAACGCGGGAGACAGCAATAAAGTATAATAAATAAATATAAATGTAATATATATTTTTCTTATATCAGTGAATATATATATATATATATATATATATATATATATATATATATATATATATATATATATATATATTTATATATATATATATTCTTTTTGTCTCATACTCGATCGCCGTTTCCCGCATTAGCGACGTCTGGTCATCATTTGGGATGCTGG
Source organism: Panulirus ornatus (assembly GCF_036320965.1). Classification (NCBI taxonomy): domain Eukaryota; kingdom Metazoa; phylum Arthropoda; class Malacostraca; order Decapoda; family Palinuridae; genus Panulirus; species Panulirus ornatus. Next base: position 101,784,283 of record NC_092225.1, on the reverse strand, counting down.
GATCCCCGGGATGTTGTGTGGTTAGCTCAGTGGGTGGCTGGTCGGCCACCTGGCTCCCCCGAGGCAACAACACCTGAAGTGGACACCACCTGTACCCACACACACACACACACACACACACACACACATCCCCCGCCTCCTCACACACCCCCCCCTGCAACAACACCCTCTCTCCCCACCCCTGCAACAACACCCTCTCTCCCCACCCCTGCAACAACACCCTCTCTCCCCACCCCTGCAACAACACCCTCTCTCCCCACCCCCTGCAACAACACCCCTCTCTCCCCACCCCTGCAACAACGCCACCACCTCCCCACCCCCAGCAACAGTACCTTCTTCCCCCCCCCCCCCCCCGTCCACCAACACCTCCTTTAACCCCCCACCCTGTAACACTGCGTCTCCCCCTTCTGCAACACTACCTCTCCCCACTCCTGCAACATTATCCCCCACCTTTCACCTCCCACCCCAACACAGCTCCCACCACCCTCCCCACTACAACACTACCCATCCCACTGTTTGCACTACTAATCCCCCATCCCCCACCCCTTGCAACACCACCTCCACCACCCATTGCAACACTACTTCCCCCAATTCCTTGCAACACTGGCCCTCCCCCCTTCCACCCCCCTCTCACCCCCAGTACCCACCTAGAACCCCAGAGTTCCCATTTAACAGAACAAAAACATAAAGAGATTACGTTCCATCTATTATGCATGGCTTCCACGTTTATATGATGTTCGTACATTAGTGCTGTGCATTCATGGACTGCGCAGCCGTGTGCTCTGTACTTGTGTACTGAGTATCTACCTGATGTATACTGGCTACTGTATGTACATACGTACGTACAGTGCACCCGTACAGAATGTGTGTGTACCTCTGTACCATGTACATTATGCTCGTATTCCTGGGACGCAGCGGAACTTTTCGCCCTTTTCTTCTTCTTCTTATTAGTATTATTATTATTATATTATTATTATTATTATTATTATTATTATTATTATAATTATTATCATCATTATTATCATTTTCATTATCATTATTATTATTATTATTATTATTATTATTATTATTATTATTATTATTATTATTATCATTATTATTATTACTATTTCCTTCGTATTTGGAGTTATTAGTTTCCCTTTGCATATAAGATCCATCGGGTATTTCATTTAATTTAGATCTCATTTAATGTGGTCTCATTGCAGGCCTAGTGTTCATCATAATAGCATTCTATTTTAACCCCCCCTCCCCCCCCTCCCCCCACCAAAAAAAAATTGGTTGTTGACATTGAGACAAACACCAAATTCCGACACGAGTCAGTGAATTCAATGCGTTGATATCAACGTTTTCAGACCAAAGGAATGAATATCTCACTCTTAAAAGAATTTAATATTTGTGGTTACATTGGTGAATTATTTTTTAGTAACGTTTATGTGTCCGTATGTTGTGACAGCAGGTAACTTTACTGGATAGTTAGATATTAAGCCAGGAAGTTCAGAACACATTTTTTTTTACAACTTAATAAAAACCTTCCCATATACTGGATGACTTCTTTAAGCTGCATTAAACCCGAGACATAAAAGGAAAATCTTACCATTATGAAACGAACTAACATGGCAGACCTTGATTTAGACTTCGTGCATGGCTTGATTCTTATGCTTGATATGAGAAAATGTAAAAAGATTAATAATGTCACCTAAACACAGTAAAGATAGTAATGGTTGGGATCAGAGCCAACGACAGCATAGACTCGTCCTCTCCGGGTCGAGATGGGAGGAAGGGGGTTGTCCCAGATCGAGCCGATATGCTGAAAGGCTTTCGATGGAGGGGATTAATCAAGTCGACATGGTGCTGTAGATAATACAGTCCACAAATTGAAGACTCGGGTAGAGCTGAGATTACTATCATGTCTAAACTTCAGGGTGAAGTTAATGTCATACTTTACCTGTGTAACGAGACGCGCAATATTTCTCGATATTTCGTATCTTGAACTGGGAAATGTATAGCCAATGATGGGCTAGGATATTGATGCTCATGCTTTTTTTTGTAAGAAACCTGATAGAATTTACACATAGAGGAATTCTTGGAATTTACTGCTGTTAATCACATACATGACGCAAAGTCTCGTCAGAGATTTAAGACGATTAATTGATTTTTGATAAGAGTTTTATCTAAATTTCGTGTGATGTCCGACCGCCACATGAGGCACGGATTCTGTCTGGACGGCTATGCAAAAGTCGATATCCATTAAGACCCAACAAAAGATGTGGAAAGTGTGTTCTCTGTCCGCTTGACGGCGGAGCTTCTACTTCTAATGGGATATTCAAATCTATAAATGTGGGATCTACATATCGCTGGGCACTGTGTGATGGAGCAGCTGCCGAGGGAGTTTTACCGATGATGCATTGTTGAATGTGAGAGAGTGGATTTGCTTTTATGTAAGCATTTTACTTCTAACGAAAGAATACTCCTTCTGCTCTTCTTAGATGCCTTTATTATATTTTTTATTCGTGTTCTTAAAATGAAGAGACTTTAGTATAGTTAGATAGAGGCAAGATAGCAAGCAAACACAGAGAAGGAGAGAGAGCTATGCAAATCGCTAGGTAATGAAAGCATTAGCAAGCACGCGAGGTAGGAAGGTGGCATGTGGGTCAGCGTCGCAAGCAGAGACAGGTAGGCATCAAGCACACAGGTAAGGAGCAGGACAGCCTAGCATACTGATGTAGTCACACGGACTGGCAGGCAAGCATGCTCATGGACATGTGGGCAAACAGGTTAGCGAGCAGACAAGCAGTCACAGAAGCAGGTAGTACATACAAGAGCGAGGAGACTTACTGCTTCTGAGGACAACCAGGGATGTACAAGGCTGGTAAACCCAAGTAGGTACAGGTAAACTGTAATGATAAACTGTGTAAACTTCAACATGATACAGCTAGAGAAGTAAACTACACCCACACCCCTTCTTGAACGTGGCGGCGAGTGGTGTGACGAATGTTCGAAGGCATTGAGAGACAGAGGGACGGACGGGCAAGCAAGCAAGCAGGCAGGCGAGCGTGGAGGTACACAGACGTACAGACAAGGGGTCAGACAGAGGCTGACCACCTGGAGTGGTGTACCCTAACACAGAGGAACCAAACGTCAAGGTCGTCCAGGAGAGCAGCTTTCTGCTGCTGCTGCTAGTGGTCAGGGTATGTACTATATATTTTTTTTTTTTTTTTTTTTTTTTTATACTTTGTCGCTGTCTCCCGCGTTTGCGAGGTAGCGCAAGGAAACAGACGAAAGAAATGGCCCAACCCCCCCCCATACACATGTACATACACACGTCCACACACGCAAATATACATACCTACACAGCTTTCCATGGTTTACCCCAGACGCTTCACATGCCTTGATTCAATCCACTGACAGCACGTCAACCCCTGTATACCACATCGCTCCAATTCACTCTATTCCTTGCCCTCCTTTCACCCTCCTGCATGTTCAGGCCCCGATCACACAAAATCCTTTTCACTCCATCTTTCCACCTCCAATTTGTTCTCCCTCTTCTCCTCGTTCCCTCCACCTCCGACACATATATCCTCTTGGTCAATCTTTCCTCACTCATTCTCTCCATGTGCCCAAACCATTTCAAAACACCCTCTTCTGCTCTCTCAACCACGCTCTTTTTATTTCCACACATCTCTCTTACCCTTACGTTACTTACTCGATCAAACCACCTCACACCACACATTGTCCTCAAACATCTCATTTCCAGCACATCCATCCTCCTACGCACAACTCTATCCATAGCCCACGCCTCGCAACCATACAACATTGTTGGAACTACTATTCCTTCAAACATACCCATTTTTGCTTTCCGGGATAATGTTCTCGACTTCCACACATTTTTCAAGGCTCCCAAAATTTTCGCCCCCTCCCCCACCCTATGATCCACTTCCGCTTCCATGGTTCCATCCGCTGACAGATCCACTCCCAGATATCTAAAACACTTCACTTCCTCCAGCCTCTCACCATTCAAACTCACCTCCCAATTGACTTGACCCTCAACCCTACTGTACCTAATAACCTTGCTCTTATTGACATTTACTCTTAACTTTCTTCTTCCACACACTTTACCAAACTCCGTCACCAGCTTCTGCAGTTTCTCACATGAATCCGCCACCAGCGCTGTATCATCAGCGAAGAACAACTGACTCACTTCCCAAGCTCTCTCATCCCCAACAGACTTCATACTTGCCCCTCTTTCCAAAACTCTTGCATTTACCTCCCTAACAACCCCATCCATAAACAAATTAAACAACCATGGAGACATCACACACCCCTGCCGCAAACCTACATTCACTGAGAACCAATCACTTTCCTCTCTTCCTACACGTACACATGCCTTACATCCTCGATAAAAACTTTTCACTGCTTCTAACAACTTTCCTCCCACACCATATATTCTTAATACCTTCCACAGAGCATCTCTATCAACTCTATCATATGCCTTCTCCAGATCCATAAATGCTACATACAAATCCATTTGCTTTTCTAAGTATTTCTCACATACATTCTTCAAAGCAAACACCTGATCCACACATCCTCTACCACTTCTGAAACCACACTGCTCTTCCCCAATCTGATGCTCTGTACATGCCTTCACCCTCTCAATCAATATATATATATATATATATATATATATATATATATATATATATATATATATATATATATATTTTATTTTTATTTTTTTATTTTATATTTATTTTATTAAACTTTGTCGCTGTCTCCCGCGTTTGCGAGGTAGCGCCAGGAAACAGACGAAAGAAATGGCCCAACCCCCCCCATACACATGTATATACATATATATATATATATATATATATATATATATAATACTAGGACCAATTTCTAAGGAATTCCTGGCAGTATTTCTCCAACATCCCTCTCTTTTCAAAGGATCGTGCAGCCCAAGGCTGCGCTACTTCCAGTGGCAGGGAAATTTGAATTCCTTTAGAGTGAAAGATCTTTGACGAGATTTTACTACCAAAATTAAAGCCTCGCTAAATAACTTTTCACTTGCGCAGTAATCTCGAGCTGGCGGAGTACGGTAACACACACACACACACACACACACACACACACACACACACACATGTTTGGGGTCTGAACATATAGAAGGTCGAGAGGCGTGCAAGGAACAGAGTAAATTGGAACTATGTTGTATACCAGGGTCGATGTGCTGTCAATGGACTGAGCCAGGGAATGTGAAGCGTCTGTGGGTAAACCATGGAAAGGTCTGTGGGGCCTGGATGTGGAAAGGGAGCTGTGGTTTCGGTGCATTATACATGACAGCTAAAGACTGAGTGTGAACAAATGTGGCCTTTGTTCCTGGCGCTGTCTCGCTTGGGGGGAGGGGGGGTGGGGGAATGCTATTTCGTGTGTTCGTGTGTGGCGGGGTGACGACGGAATAAATGAAGGCAGCAAATATGGATATGTACTTTTGTATATATATTTGTCTGTGTACGTATACGTTGAAATGTATATATATGTATATGTGCGTGTGTGGGCGTTTATATATATACATGTGTATATGGGTGGGTTGGGCCATTCCTTGTCTGTTTCATTGCGCTACCTCGCTAATGCGGGAGACGGCGGTTAAGTATAATATATATATATATATATATATATATATATATATATATATATATATATATATATATATATATATATATTTTTTTTTTTTTTTTTTTTTTTTTTTTTTGCCGCTGTCTCCCGCGTTTGCGAGGTAGCGCAAGGAAACAGACGAAAGAAATGGCCCAACCCACCCCCATACACATGTATATACATACGTCCACACACGCAAATATACATACCTACACAGCTTTCCATGGTTTACCCCAGACGCTTCACATATAATATATATGGAGAACGAGAAATGGCCGCACGCAATGATGTGATGTACACAGACCCGCTGCTGTCCACTGGCTGGCTTCTGTTGCGTAGCAGCGAGACATAAAGTGTCAGATTAGAACTTATTATGATGATGACTATCGCTCCTTAGGTACAGTAGGAGCCGGCTCATAAATACACCGCCAACAGGGTAATATAAAGGCTTCCTTTCGCCGCCTGAGTACGAATCCCTAAGTCACTGGGAAATAACTGTTGAGTACAACGAACTTTTTCAGTACAGTGCACCAGCCTGTGCTGTACAGACGGATCCTCCATAGCAATTACATTTCCCCCTTGAGATGAATGCTTAATCTTCTTAGGCGGGCTACTAACTCTTCTTTTTTTTTTTTCTTAAGTCTTCCCTTTTATTTACGATGATTTATCTTTTTTTTTTTTTAAGTATACCCTATTATTTACGATGATTTAACTCTTGTGTTTTCATTTCATTTCGTGAGATGATTGGCCCACCCATAACAGCAGTGGGAGAAGATTATGTATTGAAATACTGTAGGTTTCAGGCCGGAGGTTAAGATATTAACAAAAGAGTATCAGTCGTAGATTCCATTTTTCAGTGTTTTACTTAGTTACGCTTCAGCAAGGGAAAAAGAAAAGGTTGAGAAAAAGTAATGGATTTATTTAAAAAGAAGGCAGAGGCCATTTCCTGGTTATCATCAATACTGTTACTATTCAAAAGTTATTGGAAATTGTTTTATTTTTACGTTTTCCTTTTATTTTGAATATTTACAGAATGGGGATGTCTGCTTTTAACATGCATAGGAAAATTGTATATTCATGGTCGCGTTTACTTTGCCATGTGCCCTATTTACATTTTCTTTCTAGCACACTGGTTCTTGATAATTTCCAGTGCTTCCATTAAATCAAATTTCTTTTATATACATATTATTATTATTATTATTATTATTATTATTATTATTGTTATTATTATTATTATTATTATTATTATTATTATTATTATTATTATTATTATTATTATTATTATTATTATTTTGCGAATTCCTTCATTCACGCAGTCACTTAGGCGTTTTAGATTTATTCTTTTTTTCCATAATTCTTCTAACTTTATCACAATCATTAAGACGAAATTTGCTTTAACGTATACTGCACATCTCGTCTACTATGTATATATCCAGTTAGTATTGCTAACGTCATGTAAACTTTATCAAAGTTTTTTAGCATTCAGGATCAAGGGTTTGTTGTCATTAACTTCAGATTTTGTATATATGTCTAGTATGATAAAATTATGGTCAGTGTTTGTAAGGTACATGAAAGTACGAGGATCGGATTATGGCAAATGCCTTGGTGAAAAAAGATAAGGTGGTGAAACCCTTGAGTAAGATGAAGTGTAGCAAAGCGGCTGGAGTGGACGGGATTGTAGTTAAATTTCTCAAGAAAGCGGATGACAAAGGTTGCTGATTGGTTAGTCAAGATTTTCCGCGTATATATAGCTTAAGATGTGATGTCTGGGGACTCGTGAAATTCCTATGTAGTGCCAGCGTAGTAAGGCAACAGGAACATATGTTTGAATTATAAAGGCATAAGTTCGTGAAGTACACCTGCAAAGTTGTATGGAAGAGTGATGACAGAAAGGGTGGTGGTATGCACACAGCATCACACCGAGGAAGAATGACATACCTTCATGATCGGTGGAGGGTTTGTGGATCTGGTTTTTTGTTTTGGAAAAGCTGCGATAAATACCCAGAGAAAGAAAGAATATGGCATTTATGGATCTGGAGAGGGTGTACGGTAGGGTTGATATATTAGATGCTTTGTGGAAGGAATTACAAATATATGGTTCGTAGGGAAAGTTACCAGAAGTAGTGAGGAATCTTTATCGATAGTGTTAGGCATGTGTGCGAGTAGGAGGAGCAGATGGTGAGTGGCTACAAGGGCGATTGGGTGTGTGGTGTCACCATGACTTTTTTATTTGTCAGTGGACCAGGGACGAGGGAGGTAAATACTGAAGCTTTGTAGAGACGGGTAGATCTGTATAGTTTCTAGAGAAGTTTGCAGATGACACGGCTCTAGTGGAAGAGTCAAGAGAAACTGCAGAAACTGGTGTCTGAGATTGAGAGAGTGTGTAAAAGGAAGAAGTATAGAGTAGATGTGCATAGAAGTGAGGTAATAGGGTTTAGTAAGGAAGAGAGATCTGTGTCTGAATGGAGGGAGGTCTGAATACCTGTAAGTGAATATGACGGCGGATGGAACTATGGGCGTTGAAGTGAAGCTCCGGATGGGCGAGGGGGCAAAGGTCCTGGTTACATTAACGAGAGTGTGTGGGGAGAGAGAGAGAGATCGCTGTCAGGCAAGGAGGGATGTGTGTGATGGTAGACTAGATCCGGCGAGACGGTCCTGCATGGATGCAAGCCATGAGTCCTAAATGCAAAAGTACGGAAGATGGTGGACGTGTGGATCTGGAATGTGGTGCGAGGAGGAGGAATATCGAGTAAGGATGACAGTGTGAGAGGGAAGTGTGGCAGGAAGCGGAGTGTGTTTGAGAGATTCGATGAGTGTGTACTGAAATGGTTTGGACAAATGGAGAGGATGAGTGAGGAGAGACGTACGAGCAAGATATATCTAGATCAGCAGTGGAGGGAACAAGGCGAGGGAGATCGAGGACGAGATGGAAGGATGGAACGAAGGAAGCGGTGACTTACCGGCGCCTGAACATGCAGGAGGTTGTGAGACGTGCACGGGATAGAAAAGATTGGAGCGATGTGTTATACAGGGGGTGACGTAATGTCAATACTCCAAATTATGGCAAATGAAGTGGTCAGGGGAAACCACAGAAAGGTGTATGGGTGTTGGTTATGGGTAAGAGGCTTTGGTTCTGGTGTATTATATGTGACAGCTGGATAGTGGACGTGAGCTGTGGTTTCGGTGCATTACAACATGACAGCTAGAGAATGGATGAGAGTGGATGATGTGTCCTTTCTTTGTCTGTTCTTAGCGTTACCTAACTCATGCAGGAAACATCGAACAAGTATATCATATATATATATATATATATATATATATATATATATATATATATATATATATATATATATATATATATATGTATATGTATATAGAATGTTATCCCTGGGGATAGGGGAGAAAGAATACTTCCCACGTATTCCCTGTGTGTTGTAAAAGGTGACTAAAAGGGGAGGGAGTCGGGGGGCTGGAAATCCTCCCCTCTCGTTTTTAATTTTGCAAAAGAAGGAACAGAGAAGGGGGCCAAGTGAGGATATTCCCTCAATGGCTCAGTCCTCTATTCTTAACGCTGCCTCGCTAACACGGGAAATGGCGAATATGAATGAAATATATATAGAGTGTGTGTGTGTGTGTGTGTGTGTGTGTGTGTGTGTGTGTGTGTGTGTGGTGCGTGCGTGCGCGTGCGCTCATTCGTCGTTCCCCGCTGTGGCGACGTAGCGCCAGGACAAGTCGAAGAAAGGCCGCAATCCTCCTCTCACACTCAGTCTCTAACTGTCATGTGTAATGCACCGAAACCACAGCTCCCTATCCACATCCAGGCCCCACAAGACCTGTCCGTGGTGTACCCTGCTATGTTGCCTGGAGAAATCAGTCATAATAGGAAAACTAAATCAATTGGCTTTCGTTCCTGTATTGTTTATACCATCATCAGAGACTACACGGAAAATTGTGTGTGTGTGTGTGTAAGTGTGTGTCTGTAATATCTACATGAAGAGTGTCTGTACAAAGCATATAGTGTAGGAAATCTAGAAGTTTTAATTCGATTAAAGTATCATAAAAATCCAATATGATATAAAAAGGATAGAAAAAATCTAAGGACTAAATTTCTCATGCTGTTTAAAAACTAGCCTCGGACACTCCTGCCTGACGTATGATATATTTAAACGAGTCGATGTATAAAGATGAAGAGGCAATATTTTCAGCTCAAGATTAAAAACATTCCACGTTTCACGAGTAAATATCATAACACTTAACATATACATTTAAAACAATGAGAGAATTCGAATCTAGATTTAATAAAACTTATCTAAAAACGTAATAACTCCGTAGATGCTTCATTGTTGATTATGCTGGGTTAGATCCTATATGACATGAGAGTCTCCGATATTTGACTGTGTGAGGCGTCACGAGCCAACGTAAGCACTTTGCTAACCCGGATGTCGTGAGCATGAGTCGGGTGTTCGCTGTCGTGAGCGTGAGTCGGGTGTTCGCTGTCGTGAGCGTGAGTCGGGTGGTGTTCGCTGTCGTGAGCGTGAGTCGGGTGTTCGCTGTCGTGAGCGTGTCGGGTGGTGTTCGCTGTCGTAAGCGTGAGTCGGGTGGTGTTCGCTGTCGTAAGCGTGAGTCGGGTGTTCGCTGTCGTGAGCGTGAGTCGGGTGGTGTTCGCTGTCGTGAGCGTGAGTCGGGTGTTCACTATTGTGAGCGTGAGTCGGGTGGTGTTCGCTGTCGTGAGTGTGAGTCGGGTGTTCGCTGTCGTGACCGTGAGTCGGGTGTTCACTATCGTAAGCGTGAATCGGATGTTCGCTGTCGTGAGCGTGAGTCGGGTGTTCGCTGTCGTGAGCGTGAGCCGGGTGTTCGCTGTTGTGAGCATGAGTCGGGTGGTGTTCGCTGTCGTAAGCGTGAGTCGGGTGTTCGCTGTCGTGAGCGTGAGTCGGGTGGTGTTCGCTGTCGTAAGCGTGAGTCGGGTGTTCGCTGTCGTGAGCGTGAGTCGGGTGTTCGCTGTCGTGAGCGTGAGTCGGGTGTTCAACTAATTTTCTCCTAAGTGTTTTTCGATGCCAGTATACAAAGCACCACAGATATTATAATGATAAACAATAGATGATTATACCTCCTCAGAATTAACGTCTTGGATTAAAAAAAAAAAAAAAGTTTCAGGTTTACGTAACAAACTAGTTAGTATACTTTACAGAGTAACTGTCTATCGCAATTATCCTAACCGGCAATTACTGCAGCTTGTTAGCCTCACTGAGAGACGATCATTTCCGTTCTCTTGTATATATACACACATTAATAGATTTCGAAGGGAAACCATTCTATTTTTTTTTCACTAATTTTAGTTCTGGTTGGAATTCTGTTCCAGTCGAGTGTAAGTTGAATCCGATGTTGACAGTAGGTTACATAAGCGCTTCATAAATGCTGTCATTATCATTTTACATTTTACACGGAAATAGAATTACCGAACATGTCCGTGCATATATAATCGGTTATCCTGTGAATTTTTATAAATATAAATAAATAAGTATTGACACCGAGGAGATGATTATTATTTCCAACACAGGAAATTATTATTATTATTCATATGTCACCACGAATAGTGTCAGCAGATATGAACAGCTTCCCTCCTCCTTTCACTGTGGGAAAGCCAGTAATTATGTAAACAATTGACTAACATCTTTCCTTTACGCTTATGATAGTTTCCCATGAATGACACAAGATCCAATCCATTTTCCAAGTTCAAAGTACATGATTCATGGAGACTTAAAGTCGTCTAACGCCAAGGTGATATAAATACACACAAGCTTTTTAACACTTTTTCTTTAATTGGCAAATACAAAGGAAACTCGTCCGTGCGCGCGTCCATGATCATCATGGATGATCGGCGCGGGTAAACTGCCCAATCACCCAACGACCCTCCTCCTTCTCAACAATTGGAAATCACGCCTACGACAGTGTCGTACCACCCACCCACCCACCGACCCGACCCCACCCCGTGAGCGTCGCCGGCAGCCCACTGCAGGCCAGTGTCTCCCCAGACAGTGAACTGCTAATACAAGTGTGTCTCTCTGGTCTTAACGTGGAATATTAAACCTAAGTATGACGAACGGTGAGGGAGGTGGCTCTGGAATTGCTTCGTTTGCAGGTAAGTTTGATGAGGTTGAGGAGTGAGTGTGTGTGTGTGTGTGTGTGTGGATAGCAAGCAGCGGACAGGGAGGAGAGAGAGAGAGTGTGTGTATGTGTGTGTGTGAGGACTGGCGAGCAGCAGCAGCAAGCGGGGGTGTGTGTGGGCTACTTACGCGTTTTGCCTGAACCTTACGAGTTACTGAAGCTTTGACAAGTGCTGCCACCTAGCCTCACGATCCCTAACTCGATCAGTTGGCAGATGTGACCATTTCATAAGTTTTTTTTTTTTTTCTAGACAAGACAACTTAATCTTTTTTGTTGTTGTTGTTCACGCGTGGCCATTTTTTTTGTCTCTCTTTCTCTCTCTTAATTTCTTTCTCACGCGTTTTGGAATACGAGGCGAGTACGTTATTGTGTTTGTTAGATGTATGGCGCTGTATACTTTATAAAGACGTAGTATCACAGTAGGAGAGTAGTTTGAGGAGGAGGAAGACTTGGCCATACGTCTCCTGTGTGTCACAGAAGGTAAATGAGAGGAGGGAGCGGGGCAGAAAATTCTCCCTTCCTGTATTACTTAACGCAAGTTGGAAGAGAGGAAGGAGACAAATGAGGATCTTGTTTTCCTTCTAAGGCTCGTTCGTCTGTCCTGGGTGCTACCCCGCCCACACGGGAAATAGGAATCTTGTGTATATATATATATATATATATATATATATATATATATATATATATATATATATATATCACACATATATATATATATATATATTATTTATATTATATTTATTTTATTATACTTTGTCGCTGTCTCCCGCGTTTGCGAGGTAGCGCAAGGAAACAGACGAAAGAATGGCCCAACCCACCCACATACACATGTATATACATAAACGCCCACACGCGCACATATACATACCCATACGTTTCAACGAATACATATATATATACATACACAGACATGTACATATATACACGTGTGCATAATTCATACTTGTTGCCTTTATTCATTTCCCTCTAGGAAAAGACAACAAAGGCCACATTCGTTCACACTCAGTATCTAACTGCCATGTATAATGCACCGAAACCACAGCTCCCTTTCCACATCCAGACCCCACAAAACTTTCCATGGTTTACCCCAGACGCTTCATTCAATCCATTGACAGCGCGTCGACCCCGGTATACCACATCGATCCAATTCACTCTATTCCTTGCACGCCTTTCACCCTCCTGTATGTTCAGGCCGTGATCGCTCAAAATCTTTCACTGCTTCCTTCTACCTCCAATTTGTTCTCCCACTTCTCTTCGTTCCCTCCACCTTTGACACATATATCCTCTTTGTCAGTCTTTCCTCACTCATTCTCTCCATGTGTCCAAACCATTTCAATACACCGTCTTCTGTTCTCTCAACCACACTTTTTATATTTCCATGCAACTAATTTTTCATGGAAAATGTTGCAGAAGACAGAGGTATTGATTTTCATTATGTAAATACGTGTATTTTAGAATGATATGGATATCATTATACACACTGTTCTATAGTAATTATAAACATTCTGTGTATCATTATTACTCCATTACCAAGATGATGAAAGTGGATCATCTGCATACAACTTGCGAACATCCATCTTATACACATCCATCCCATACACATCCTTCCCATACACATCCTTCCCATACACATCCCTCCCATACAAATCCCTCCCATACACATGCTTCCCATACCAATCCTTCCCATACACATCCCTCTCATACACATCCTTCCCATACACATCCTTCCTTACATATCCCTCCCACAAACATCCCCCCCATACACATCCCTCCCATACACATCCCCATCCACGTGTGTAGCCTGCCGCCAGAGCACGCCTCTCCTGCCTCGCCTCCTGCATGACCCGCACCAACCCACGACACACAACGTTCTGATGACGTCACAGTGCATGACCATCTTACATGTTCGTTCCGTCGTTCTGATGACGTCACAGTGCATGACCATCTTACATGTTCGTTCCGTCGTTCTGATGACGTCACAGTGCATGACCATCTTACATATCCGTTCCGTCTGTTCCCCTGGTGCCAAGTGGACCACTGAGATGGTCCGTCGTCTGTTCCGCTCGTATGTTTGACCTCTCCTGACCTACGGTTGTGGCCATGTTGACGCCCCAGCGACACTTGGTCAGTACGTCATGCAAGGATGTCATGTCGTGCGTTATTATCATTTGTTTAACCTTCGTTCACCTGAGCCATGCTGGTCACCTTCACCTACCTACTAACCAACCCCACCTCCTTGCATGATCCCTACCCTCACCTTCACCTTCTCCCCTTGCATGACCCGTACCCTCACCTTCACCTACCCCCTCTTTGCATGACCCGTACCCTCACCTTCACCTCCCCCCTCCTTGCATAACCCCCACCCTCACTTTCACCTTATCCCCTTGCATGATCCCTACCCTCACCTTCACCTTCTCCCCTTGCATGATCCCTGCCCTCACCTTCACCTGCCCTTCCTTGCATGATCCCTACCCCTCACCTTCACCTTATCCCCTTGCATGATCCCTACCCCTCACCTTCATCTACTCTCCCTTGCATGATCCCTACCTTCACCTTCCTTCGCATGATCCCTACTCTCACCTTCACATACTCTCCCTTGCATGATCCCTACCTTCACCTTCCTTCGCATAATCCCTACTCTCACCTTCACCTACTCTCCCTTGCATGATCCCTACCTTCACCTTCACCTTCCTTCGCATGATCCCTACCCTCACCTTCACCTACCCCCTCCTTGCATAACCCCTACCCTCACCTTCACCACTGCCACTTCCAGCCATACTGAACCTCCCCTCCCTCCCCTCCCGGTATGTTTGAAGGAATAGTGGTTCCAACAATGTTGTATGGTTGCGAGACGTGGGCTATGGATAGAGTTGTGCGCAGGAGGATGGATGTGCTGGAAATGAGATGTTTGAGGACAATATGTGGTGTGAGGTGGTTTGATCGAGTAAGTAACGTAAGGGTAAGAGAGATGTGTGGAAGTAAAAAGAGTGTGGTTGAGAGAGCAGAAGAGGGTGTTTTGAAATGGTTTGGTCACATGGAGAGAATGAGTGAGGAAAGATTGACCAAGAGAATATATGTGTCAGAGGTGGAGGGAACGAGGAGAAGTGGGAGACCAAATTGGAGGTGGAAAGATGGAGTGAAAAAGATTTTGAGTGATCGGGGCCTGAACATGCAGGAGGGTGAAAGGCGTGCAAGGAATAGAGTGAATTGGAACGATGTGGTATACCGGGGTCGACGTGCTATGAATGGATTGAACCAGGGCATGTGAAGCGTCTGGGGTAAACCATGGAAAGTTCTGTGGGGCCTGGATGTGGAAAGGGAGCTGTGGTTTCGGTGCATTATTACATGACAGCTAGAGCCTGAGTGTGAACGAATGGGGCTTTTGGTGTCTTTTCCTAGCGCTACCTCGCACACATGAGGGGGGAGGGGGTTGTTATTCCATGTGTGGCGGGGTGGCGATGGGAACAAATATAGGCAGACAGTATGAATTATGTACATGTGTATGTATGTATATGTCTGTGTGTGTATATATGTGTGTACATTGAGATGTATAGGTATGTATATTTGCGTGTGTGGACATGTATGTATATACATGTGTATGTGGGCGGGTTGGGCCATTCTTTCGTCTGTTTCCTTGCGCTACCTCGCTAACGCGGGAGACAGCGACAAAGCAAAATAAATGAAATATATATTTATTTTTATATGTATTTTGCTTTGTCGCTGTCTCCCGCGTTTGCGAGGTAGCGCAAGGAAACAGACGAAAGAAATGGCCCAACCCACCCCAGATGATTCCTCGGACGTCACCACTGTCGATCTAGAAGCTCGTGTGTCCATTAGTGAATAAATCATGAGGATACAGAACGAACTCTGACGTCATGTAAAACTATTTTGGGTAAGGGGCGATGGAGGAATGGGGTGGGGGTTGGGGGGGGTCGTTTTGTAGCGGGAGGAGGCGGTGGGGGAGGGGGAGGGGGGTCAGGATGTTCAGCCTCTCCACAGCTGTGATATAGCGTCATCCACAATGTTTACATTTCGGATATCGCCAAGAAATGAGACAGGACACCTTTTTTTTCTAATCATTAACTCACTCCAGTCTTTTTCATAAGGGGCCATGAACTTATTTGAATTATGTGTATTTACCTCGAGGCTTTATTGACTTAATAATGACATATATGACGACGTAATAAGGGCATATATGACTGTCTGTATTTCAGTTACGATTTCCTCTAGTGGTGTCTGGCATTTAGCGCTATCGCCATTCGTGACGTCACAAAAAATGGGAACGTATTTTTTCGTCATGTATTCTGTAACCTTGACGTTGCTACACCCACAGGATCAACATGGGTGTAAGAATACTACTCTGATATTATGATAAACATACTATATGACGTATGGTTGTTATGTCTGGTGTTGGATACAGCTTAACGACCATTTGGTAGTTAAATGAATGAGGAAAATGAAAAAAAAAAGACAGACTTTTTAATTATGCGCTACAAGTTTTATTTTGTATTATGATCAGAGGCTCTTTACGTTATCATACAACATATACACATTATCCTTAGTCTTCATACACATCGTCTGTATTCATCTACAAATTCTCGGAGGCAAACGTTAGGTTGGAACGGTAACTTAACCATTTGTTTCTCGTGGGCTATTGTGAAATTCGTCTTCCGTTTGATAAATCGTAATATTTTACGTAATTGTATTGTTCTGCTGACTAACAGTCGTTGGTCAATTTTCAATTCATCTATTTTTTCCCTTTTGACTGACGTTAGCGATATACAGAGAAGGATTTTTTCTCCCCTTGTGTTAAATAAATATTCAGGGGAATTGCTTCCTAAATAAACATGAGCCTCACTTTGGGTGTGGAATAAGTTTTTGTTTTCAACACTGAATTCTATTGAAATTTTCAACGTGTTTTTTTTTTTCCTCTGATTTCGTTTTCTTTGCAGTCGTTTTCTAATGCAGTTTTCTTTCTCCGCTGCTATTATCTTTCCGGTCGTTCCACTGCCACTAGTTGTGGCTAGAGCAACATCATGACCTCTCAACACCAGCGTCCGTTCAGGGTTCTCTCCTGTTGCCTATCCTCTTTCTTCTCTCCATAAGAGAGTTCTCTTCATCCCCTCCTCCTCCAAGCTATTTACTCGTCCACCCTCGATTTTCATTCCAAACAAGTCTGTTCTTTTTCTCGTACCGAACATATAATCTTCTCTTCATCGGGAGCCGTGCGACATCACGGAATGGGAATGCAGTCACCTGCTCCACATTAACAGTGATCAGACACACATCATAGCTCCATCTTCTGAATCTACCGCGTTCCCAACTCTTGCTATTTCAAACTTTGTTCATTCTGTCCTCTGTAGTAGCGTTAAAATCGTGTTTTGGCAGCGACCCTAACTCATCCTCAACTCTGGCCAGTGAACTTCACAGGTACTGCATCCGCGACACACGCGCGTTTTAGACCGGCGTTATCCCATAGTTTCTTTGTGGAGTGCAAACTAGACGAAGATTGACCGTTAGGAAAACCTTTCCTCTTGCATAGCGAAGACCTTTACACTTTTAAGGTCCAGGTCTTGCTGGTGTGAAACTGAAATGTCATATTCTTTTTTTTTTATTTTTTTTTTTAGGTTTTTGATATATATATATATATATATATATATATATATATATATATATATATATATATATATATATATATATATATATATATATATTATCATTTATCGTTCCTCCAATTTGACTATGATTGTGGTATCCTTTACCTGTGATGATGATGGAGCTACACACACACACACACACACACACACACACACACACACACACACACACACACAATCAATTCCGGTGAACTTTGTTTTATCCATAAAAAAAAAAGAATCCATTGTGCATCATCTTTTTCCTAGTTATGAAGAAAAAATATTTTGGTCTATCCTTTTTTTTCCCCCTATCCAAGACGTTCCTCCACCACCCCCCCCCCCCCCCGCCGGTCTACAGTGGATGTGTTGTAATTGCTCTGACGTAGATCAGTGATTCATGGTGATTTCGTTACCAAAATACCCAGAGCTTTGTATGTCTTGTGTGTGTGTGTGTGTTCGTCTTTGACGAAAGGTTCGGAAGTCTGGCACGAATGACCCATCTCGTCAGTTGATGGTCATTGAACCCAACAATTAACTCGTGAATACATTTTATATATATATATATATATATATATATATATATATATATATATATATATATATATATATATATATTGTGACGAGTGCGACCATCTGGTTAGAAGATTGCTCGTATTGGCAATAATGAAATTACATTGGAAATCGTACAGTGTCTCTCTCTCTCTCTCTCTCTCTCTCTCTCTCTCTCTCTATATATATATATATATATATATATATATATATATATATATATATATTATATATATATATATCTTTATCTATCTCATCTGTCTTATGTGTCGATCTATCTATCTTCTAGTGTCATCCAGCCGCCCGTTTTTGTTTTTGTGTTCAAGTGAAATATTGCATTGATGATTGAATTATTGATCGAAAGGTTAATTTTGAGGTAATGATGACCCAAAAGTTATCTGTGGGGGGGGGGGGGGGAATCAGTTTATTTTATTCATTGTCACCAAAGTTAGTACTAGGAATTATGTTAATCTCAGCGCCACTCACTACTTTTTTCCATCAATACCCACTGATTAACTTTGACATTTATTTATCTATTCATTCATTTATTTATTCATTTATTATGTATTCAGTTGTAACAGCTTTTTTTTTTCCATTTGACCGATACTTTCAAATGACTTTGTGTATGTCTATTGTGAGATTATTCGTAAATATAAAACTGGTAATATATGTCTGGAAACTTCGAACGTCTGAGTTCCTGAAATGATACAGTTAATGAATATAAAACTGGTGATAATATTGTATAGGTGTTTCATCCAATGAAGACTAGCGTATCAGAAAGGTAAGGGGAAACTTTAAAAAAGAATCTATTCCGTTAAATTTTTTTGAATTTAAAAGGGGGGTTTGATTTAAACCTAACAGTTGTGCAGGAAGTAGAGTTGATATATAAACATTTTCCACTACGAAGTAAAGTTGTCTTGATATATAAACATGTTCCACTACATAGGAATCGTTTCATTAATAGGTACATAGATACTCAATTTTGCAGATTTGCATCTGTTTAGACGTGGTAACTGCTTGAGCAAGAGACAGAAAAGTTCCTTTCAGCAAGGTATGGATTTGTCGAGGACTTCGTCTCTAGGAATCACACCTTACCCAGCTTCTGCAGCTGCCTCGTACCCAGTAAGATGGTCCTGGAGGTTGCGTATCTAATATGTTCACAGACAACAACACTTCCGCCATCATTAGGTTGGGATATTCCCAGCAAGGTCACAGAGCGTCACATGGATAGTAAACTTTGATGATTTACAAGGGGAATATATATATATATATATATATATATATATATATATATATATATATATATATATATATATATATATATATATATATGCGGAAGAAGGTTTTACCTGAACTTCAGAGTTAAAAGTGAGAACGAACATTTTTACTGAGCATCTGCTGTGCAGCGGCTCAGCTGGGGCGAGGGTCGACACACACTGGACTAGTCGGTGTCAAGTCAGAGAGGAGAGAAAGATCCAGCTGCGCGCCCTTGCTCATATCTTACATCCCTCCTGCAGTGGTCGTACAGATTTTTATATTTCTTTTTTTTTTTCTTTCTTTCTTCTGAGGAGCGCTCACCGGCCTCGCGAGTTCTAAAGATAGCCTTGGTGATGACCTCTCCGGAGATCACCACACACGTGAACCAAGAACACACACACACACACACAGGACGTGAAGCATAGAGTCTCTCTCTCTCCCGTCGAATTATAAAGAAAAACACAAAGTAAACATAGATGACTTTGTAATGGCGTCATCTAAAGAAGCACAAAGAGATGATAAAGAAGGTCCAGAGGAGAGCACCAGAGACGGCATAGAATCACAACCACAGTTAGGGTTGTGATAGAAGTAAATGGTAGCGCTGGTTGGTTGATCTGTGTGTTATGGCTAGGTTACGACATTATAAGTTGACGCCAGTGAGCAGCTCCATGTTAGATCATAAGTCTTTCTTTAACTCCTTCAAATCAAGCGGTTAAGATTGGACTGATTATGCTTTTGTTGTGAAGTACATTGAGGTTGTAACAGTACTGGGGAACAGTTGTTATTAGCTACGTTACGCTGCAGAGGCAGTACTGTAGCCTAGTCGTACCGTGGTGGAATAGTTAAGTAGATCAACTCTCTGCTGGCAAATATTAAAATCCCAAACAAGTCCGTGGACAAGGAAATACTCAGCAAGCTATTCACGTCCTTCATAGCGCAAAAAAAAATAATGTTTCTCACGTTTGGTCACCGCATCTAAAGAAGCACAAAGAGATGATAAAGAAGGTCCAGAGGAGAGCACCAGAGACGGCATAGAATCAGAAGAGCTGAGTTATAAGGAAAGGCTATATACAAGCCTTAAATTTGCACACCATGGAGGACGAAGAGTTAGGGGTGACCTGATCACACAACCCTCAAAGTTTTAAATCTGAATAAGGTGGAAATCTGCGATGTAGAGGCTAGTGTTGTTGACCATAACCAAGAACACGGGACGCTTTGGACGGTGGAATCTTCATCGCTGCAGTCAACCTAGCTGTTCATCTTCACTTCAGGGCTGGTCGATAGATTGGGTACATGACTTTGGAGACGATAACAACATAGTTTTATTAATTCATTCGCCCGTTCCATATCATCTTGAAAATGTACAGTTTTTCAAAAGTCGTTAGGAGAAAACAACCAGAGGACTTAATATGAACTTAAACAAGACATATGAAAATAAGAAAATAAATGAAAAAAAAAAAGGATTTTTGAAAATCAAAGTGGTGGATGACTGGAATGAAATAAATGAGGAAAGAGTAAGCGAGGACAGCATACAGAATTTTAAAAAATTTACAGTTGTCGTGAAGGGTTCAAGAGATGGGGGGCCGCGCCTTTCCCCATGCAGTACAAATAGGTAATTACAAAACTGATAATCACACCGCAGAACGTACAGTACGGTCTGTACACAAGTCACATATATCTATATGTGAGCCAGAATTACCACCACTGCCACCAACTGTGTGAGCTCAAACTGGGACAGGGTTACCGCACTGGTAGAGAAATAGCAAGCCTATCTGTTACGTTATTAGAAAGAATTTGATCCTTGATCATTATCCACGGTGACAGATGCACTTACTTCGGTAACATCTATAGACTAACAAATGTAAATACACCACTGGTCTTTCTAAAAGATATATATGTGTCTTTCTGTAAATAATGTGTGTAAAACCCGTCGATACCGCGTTATAGAATTGAATTCCACCTACTGCAAAGGAGTTTGAGACGCAGCATGAGAGACGCTTCATTAATGTGTGTGTGTGTGTGTGTGTGTGTGTGTGTGTGTGTGTGTGTGTGTGTGTGTGTGTGTGTGTGTGTGTGTGTGTGTCTTTAACCCTCAAGGTAACCTGGCGAGGCTGCCAAGGTACGATTACTGACCGTGGCGTATATATATACATTAGTTCATTGAACCCTTGGGTGCTTTGAAACAAGCCAACCGACGAAGCTTCTACATTTATATACATTTAAAGGATAAAATGACTAGGCTGTGAGGCTTCGAAACTCCAAGGGAAGTAGGGAAGGTTATGTTACTACTAAATTTCGAGATTCCTGTAGGCAAAGTAAATTAGATTATAAAACTCTCACGTTCTAGAATCCAGGAATATTAAGGAGCTAAGCTATAACACTTGTTATGAGTCTTCGTTATGTTCTTTCTCAAAATAAGAAATACATTTCCTGTAATTATTCAACATAAACATCTAATCAAATATATTTTTTTGCTTGGATTCCAAACAATTTCAGCGGAATATCACCCATAACTTTTCATTAAAAAGGTCCCAGTAGTGTGTTTAGCACCGTTTTCTTTTAATCAAATCTAGTAATATCTAGTGAATCAGTTCTAATCCTTAAGCGTTCTCTTCAAGGTCGAATAAAGTCCTAAAACCATCGAAGTTCCCCATCTACACTTCACGTCACCCTTCCGGAGGCTCGTCATGTATGACCGAGCAACAACTCGATTCTGTAAACCACTTAAAAGCTCGATCGAACTGACTGCAACGAGGGACCAGACCTTGTACCATGTCGCCACCTGCAGCGAGGGCATTTCTCACCTCGCGCAAGCAGCTGGTACGTACGCCATCGAGCGCGGTAAAACGCATCCGTGCCATTACACAGTAATTGTGTATCATTTCAGTTGTGCTGCGCAGCCAGACATGGAAGCGGTGACGGAGAGCGAGGGAGGGAAAGACTGACTGGTGTGGCGGAAGGTGTAGGTCCTGAGCTGGAGGACGAGATGCGATCAGGGTGAAGAAGGGATGATGTTTAGCCTGAGGGGAGGTTAGGGAGGGAGGAAGGCACAGAGGAGATACATGGCTAAGTTGAGGTGTAGAAAATAGAATAGTTAGAGGTTAGAGAGGAGAAGATTTGAGTCTGTATAGCAAGGAATCTAGTAGATTAGCTGGGTTGAGATAGAACAGATGGTGGTAGAATGGTGGTAGAATGGTAGAATGACTGGAAAGTGGCATTGTCTCTCGCGTGAGATAAATCTTTCCCGGTATTACACAAAGCAAGAGACGACAGGGATCCTGATTCCAGTGTCCAGGAGGTACAGCCCCAAACACACACACACACACACACACACACACACACACACACACACACACACACACACACACAGACCACAGACCCTGGAGATGAATAATAATAAAAATCCTTATTTGGAGAACAAGTCAACTAATATGTAGGCTTACCAGTACAACATTCTAATGGTCTCCACTTCAACGTGTGTGTGTGTGTGTGTGTGTGTGTGTGTGTGTGTGTGTGTGTGTGTGTTAACTGCTGCGTCCCAGAGCTGGGAAAGGCCAGGTGGTCGTCTCTGGGGGGTTGGGTCGGTTGTGTGAGTACGTTAATGCGAGGCAGGCCAGGCCGTGGCTACACGACGAGATGAGCTCAGCCCGAAACACTGGTTCTTGAGCAAGAGCCACTCACTGGTCGTGTGTCCGGGGCTGCCATGACGCCTCCAGCAACCTCTCCTCGCCGAAGAAAAAAGATATATAGATAAGAATGAACATAAAATCGTCAAGAAGATCAACACAGGTATATAACCTACATTCGATTGTAGGAAAACCTTTTGAGTTCTCTCTCACTACGCCTTTGCGAGATGCGCTGCGTCATCAAACCATGTAGGTGCTGGAAGCTCTTCCCAAGATTTCAGGAATATTCCAGCGACTATGAAGTGTTTCTCTTTTTTTTTGACTCGTGTGACGTCAGTATGAGATTTCCCTCTCTCCCCCTCCCCCCTCTGCTTATCCCCCTCCCCCAGTGGTATAGTTGAGGACTTCTGGCCTTTACTGTATAGATTAACGTGGCCTCGTTACCTTCCCGAGGTCTTTAACACGATCGGTCTCCTCCTCCTCCTCCCGCAGAGGGTGGTGCGGGGTCGCCCCGCTTCCAGAATAACATCCTTCTGTTTCGCCGCTGCTGTAGCCACGCACTGTGACCCTTCCTCCTTCCTCCCTCCCTCCCTCCACATCCCCTGATCTCCCCACCCCCCCCAGGCCAGCACGTCACCTCCCTCCCTCCCTCCGTCGTTGCAGCGTCCACCACGAGACACTTGCTGTTCTCCACTCGAAGGCTTTCGTTGAACGGTCGCCTCTCCACCTCCAGGAGTGAAGATGAACCTTCAGGAGTGAAGATGAACCATCAGGAGTGAAGATGACCCTTCATGGGTGAAGATGAACCTTCAGGAGTGAAGATGAACCTTCAGGAGTGAAGATGACCCTTCATGGGTGAAGATGACCCTTCATGGGTGAAGATGAACCTTCGGGAGTGAAGATGAACCTTCAGGAGTGAAGATGACCCTTCGTGGGTGAAGATGAAACTTCAGGAGTGAAGATGAACCTTCGGGAGTGAAGATGAACCTTCAGGAGTGAAGATAATTTCGTCATACCGTCTTCCTGGATGCTACACATCTGCTGCATCTACGCGAAGTCTGTACCAAGTAAGAACATCGACACTTGGTCATAAAATGTTATCATATTTGCCAATGACGTACGAACGATAGTTACATTGACTGACCTCACATTACCCCTACCCTGACTCTGCTTTTCATGACCAGTTTGGCTTAAACTATTCCATTA
This sequence comes from Panulirus ornatus, assembly GCF_036320965.1. Lineage (NCBI taxonomy): Eukaryota > Metazoa > Arthropoda > Malacostraca > Decapoda > Palinuridae > Panulirus > Panulirus ornatus. The sequence continues at coordinate 101,760,195 of NC_092225.1, read as the reverse complement.
TTTCCCAATTACGTGCGAACGATAGTTGAGCTTGACTGACCTGACCTCCCCACCCCACTCGTCTCCCGACTCGGTTTTCCCGGAGCAGTTCTTCTAAGCTGGAGGTCCAGGGAGGGAGTGTGTGTGACGTCGCCTTCATTAACCCTCTTCCCACAGCGTCTTTTTAACATTCAGTTGGTTCTTGCGAGGCCGCGCTGCCTTGGATATTATTGGACGATAAACTCATACCTGTCGCTGGGCCATGAAGGTAACCGTCCCGTTAGCGAGACACACACACACACACACACACACACACACACTGCAGCAGCCACCACCTGGCTGGGTGGCTCGCTCCCTGACGGGAGGTGGAGGAGGAGGAGGTGGACGATGGCGCAGCGCCTGAGCGAATTGTCAACTTTATTCCGATATTCTGTTCTCCCGGGAGGTGAGATGTGGTGGTTGGAGGTGAGAGGTGGTGGTTGGAGGTGTGAGGTGGTGGTTGGAGGTGAGGTGGTGGTTGGAGGTGTGAGGTGGTGGTTGGAGGTGAGGTGGTGGTTGGAGGAGTGAGGTGGTGGTTGGAGGTGTGAGGTGGTGGTCGGAGGTGTGAGGTGGTGGTTGGAGGTGTGAGATGGTGGTTGGAGGTGTGAGGTGGTGGTTGGAGGTGAGGTGGTGGTTGGAGGTGAGGTGATGGTGGGGTAGGGGGAAGTTCGTGATTTAAGAGGACATTACCACCATCTCCTTTCACGATGGTCGGGGTCATCATCATTGCTCCTCCTCCTCCTCTTCCTCCTCCTCCTCTTCCTCCTCCTCCTCCTCCTCCTCCTCCTCCTGTGGGTTCAGTCATCGTATTTTCCTTCAGCATCTTCGTCGTCATCTTTCTCGTCCTGGTGTTCGGAGTTCGTTGTCTTTCCCTCACTGTCTTTTCTCGTCTTCGTTGTGGCGTCAGCTCTCGTGCACTGGTTGTGGAGGATACGATCACACGGCCATTGCTCGAAGGGGGCCCCTCGCCGCCCCCGCCCCCCCACCGTCTGGCCCCGTCCGCAGTCTTATCCTGATGACAAGGGGGGCCGAGGGAGGGAGCTGGCCCAGTGAGTGAGTCCTGTCTGAACTGTTCCGTAGCCTCTCCGGATCTTTACCGTCTCCCTCCTCTACCCCCAGAGAGAGAGAGAGAGAGAGAGAGAGAGAGAGAGAGCCCTCCTCCTCCTCCTCGGGTGTCTGCCTTACGTCTGGTTAAGGAGGGTGAGGTGGGGAGTGAGTCCCCCTACAGATTTTGGTTCCGGGAGAACTACACCGCTGTGCCCATCTCCTCCCCTTCACCTCCCCCTTCCTCCCCTTCACCTCCACGTCCTCCCCCCTCACCTCCACGTCCTCCCCCCTCACCCCCACGTCCCCTTCCTCACCAGCAGGTGGTGTACATACACGTCCCCCACCCACCCACCTTCACCCCCACGTCCCTCCCCCCCTCCTCTCCCTCTCACCAACAGGTGGTACATCCCCTCCCCCTCATCACGGGGGGGGAGGGGGTCCAGGTGGGGTGTCAGGATGCCAGTCCTCCATCTGGCCTTGGGGAGCCTGCCGCATCCTCTCTCTCTCTCTCTCTCTCTCTCTCTCTCTCTCTCTCTCTCTCTCTCTCTCTCTCTCTCTCTCTCTCTCTCCTCGTCTTGTTTGACTCCTTCCTCTTTAGTCTCTCCTTCAAAAAGTCCCGCTCGTTTGTTCTCTCTTCCTCGTACGTGTACGCTTTTTTTTTTTTAAACGTCCTTCTCTCTCTCTCTCTCTCTCTCTCTCTCTCTCTCTCTCTCTCTCTCTCTCTCTCTCTCTCTCTCTCTCTCTCTCTACGTCCTCGTGTATCCTGTCCACCATCTGTGGTCTCAGAGTTTCTCGCGTCTGTTTATATTCGACCCTTTCCCCCTCCATCCCCTCTCCCCCTCCCCTGTCCCCCTCCCCTCTCCCCCTCCCCTCTCCCCCTCCCTCTCCCCCTCCCCACGTTCGTCGTCCTGTAGCCTTCCCCCCTTCCCCCCCTCCTTCTTTTCCTCCCCTTCCTCGCATTTCCTGGATCAGACTCGTCGTGGGCCGCGCTTCGACCAGCAGCTGCTGGGTAACCATGACTGAGATTAGGTTCGCCAGTCATTTGTGACCGTGAGAGAGTTGTACACAGGTGTCAGGTTCGATGACAACAGTGATAGCTTTTGGAGGCGGTAGCGATAGTGTTTGGAGGCACTAGTGTGTGTGTGTGTTGTGTGTTGTGTGTGTGTGTGTGTTGTGTGTGTGTGTGTGTGTGTGTGTGTTGTGTGTGTGTGTGTGTGTGTGTGTTGTGTGTGTGTGTGTGTTGTGTGTGTGTGTGTGTGTGTGTGTGTGTGTTGTGTGTGTGTGTGTTGTGTGTGTGTGTGTGTGTGTGTTGTGTGTGTGTGTGTGTTGTGTGTGTGTGTGTGTGTGTGTGTGTGTGTGTGTGTGTGTTGTGTGTGTGTGTGTGTTGTGTGTGTGTGTGTGTGTGTTGTGTGTGTGTGTGTGTTGTGTGTGTGTGTGTGTGTGTTGTGTGCGTGTGTGTGTTGTGTGTGTGTGTGTGTTGTGTGTGTGTGTGTGTGTGTGTGTGTGTTGTGTGTGTGTGTGTGTTGTGTGTGTGTGTGTGTGTGTGTGTCAGAGTCAAGTACCCACACAGATGATAAAACTCGTTCCTGAGATACAAAACAAGATGGTTCCTCCTCCCTCCTGCCTCCACACCAGTCACAACACATACACACACACTCTCCCTCCCTCCCCCACCCCCGTCAGTCAGTCACAACACCCACCTCCCCCACCCCCGTCAGTCACAACCCCCCCCACTCTCTCCCAGTCAGTCACTACCTCCCTCCTCCCCCAACTCGTCTTCGCGTGGCCTTGCGTGGCATTGCTCAACGAGGAGGGAAGGCCTGGCCTGGCCTGGCCTGGCCAGCTGGACGAGCCAGGGATGACCATCCATGTGCGTGTCGTTGCATCACCACAGTAGACGATCAACAACCCCCACAACAACCTCCCCACAACCTCCCCCACAACAACCTCCCACAACCTCCCCACAACCTCCCCCACAACCTCCCCCCACCCCCGTCCACCCCCACAACCCCCACAACAACCTCCCCACACGTCCACCCCCATCACCCCGTCCACCCCCGCACGGGCTGGCGAAAGTGACGAGGGGGGAAACAGATGTCCCCCGACGCCAACCGTTACAAGCGTGCGCGACGTCTGTCTTCCCCGCCGTCGCTCTCGGACGGAGGGGGGGGGGGGGGGGGGGGGGGGGGGGGTAGGTGTGTGTGTGTGTGTGTGGGGGTGAGGGGGTAGATGTGTGGGGGGTGTCGTTGTTTCGTTCGCCTCTTCTTTTTTTTCTTTCTTCTTCTTCTTTCGTCCCGTCAACTGCCAGGGGTCATTAAGGCCGGCTGGCTAATTGTCAAATTGCAACGACCAGTCGGGCAGTCCCTGACCATCGTTGGCAGGTCGATTCGAAGACCTTTTACACACACACACACACACACACACACAGTTATGGTCCTCCACTTGATATAAAGAACTGAAGGTAAACATTCCCGAACTCTGGTGGAAATCCAAAGGTGTGTATGACGTCTGCTGGGGAGACCCCAGAGGTAAACACAGGCAGGCAAATTTGACGGTAATTTTTATATATACATCCAACAACCACTTAGGGTTTTTATATATACATCCAACAACCACTTAGGGTTTTTATATATACGTCGGACAACCACTTAGGGTTTTTATATATACGTCCAACAACCACTTAGGGTTTTTATATATACATCCAACAACCACTTAGGGTTTTTATATATACATCCAACAACCACTTAGGGTTTTTATATATACATCCAACAACCACTTAGGGTTTTTATATATACATCCAACAACCACTTAGGGTTTTTATATATACATCCAACAACCACTTAGGGTTTTTATATATACATCCAACAACCACTTAGGGTTTTTATATATACATCCAACAACCACTTAGGGTTTTTATATATACATCCAACAACCACTTAGGGTTTTTATATATACATCCAACAACCACTTAGGGTTTTTATATATACATCCAACAACCACTTAGGGTTTTTATATATACATCCAACAACCACTTAGGGTTTTTATATATACGTCCAACAACCATTTAGGGTTTTTATATATACGTCCAACAACCACTTAGGGTTTTTATATATACGTCCAACAACCATTTAGGGTTTTTATATATACGTCCAACAACCACTTAGGGTTTTTATATATACATCCAACAACCACTTAGGGTTTTTATATATACGTCCAAAAACCACTTAGGGTTTTTATATATACATCCAACAACCACTTAGGGTTTTTATATATACATCCAACAACCACTTAGGGTTTTTATATATACATCCAACAACCACTTAGGGTTTTTATATATACATCCAACAACCACTTAGGGTTTTTATATATACGTCCAACAACCATTTAGGGTTTTTATATATACGTCCAACAACCACTTAGGGTTTTTATATATACGTCCAACAACCATTTAGGGTTTTTATATATACGTCCAACAACCACTTAGGGTTTTTATATATACATCCAACAACCACTTAGGGTTTTTATATATACGTCCAAAAACCACTTAGGGTTTTCATATATACGTCCAACAACCACTTAGGGTTTTTATATATACATCCAACAACCACTTAGGGTTTTTATATATACGTCCAACAACCACTTAGGGTTTTTATATATACGTCCAACAACCACTTAGGGTTTTTATATATACA
>NC_092225.1:101677938-101750438 GCF_036320965.1 Panulirus ornatus | reverse complement strand
TAATGTTCTCGACTTCCACACATTCTTCAAGGCCCCCAGAATTTTCGCCCCCTCCCCCACCCTATGATCCACTTCCGCTTCCATGGTTCCATCCGCTGCCAGATCCACTCCCAGATATCTAAAACACTTCACTTCCTCCAGTTTTTCTCCATTCAAACTCACCTCCCAATTGACTTGACCCTCAACCCTACTGTACCTAATAACCTTGCTCTTATTCACATTTACTCTTAACTTTCTTCTTCAACACACTTTACCAAACTCAGTCACCAGCTTCTGCAGTTTCTCACATGAATCAGCCACCAGCGCTGTATCATCAGCGAACAACAACTGACTCACTTCCCAAGCTCTCTCATCCCCAATAGACTTCATACTTGCCCCTCTTTCCAAAACTCTTGCATTCACCTCCCTAACAACCCCATCCATAAACAAATTAAACAACCATGGAGACATCACACACCCCTGCCGCAAACCTACATTCACTGAGAACCAATCACTTTCCTCTCTTCCTACACGTACACATGCCTTACATCCTCGATAAAAACTTTTCACTGCTTCTAACAACTTGCCTCCCACACCATATATTTTTAATACCTTCCACAGAGCATCTCTATCAACTCTATCATATCCCTTCTCCAGATCCATAAATGCTACATACAAATCCATTTGCTTTTCTAAGTATTTCTCACATACATTCTTCAAAGCAAACACCTGATCCACACATCCTCTACCACTTCTGAAACCACACTGCTCTTCCCCAATCTGATGCTCTGTACATGCCTTCACCCTCTCAATCAATATCCTCCCATATAATTTACCAGGAATACTCAACAAACTTATACCTCTGTAATTTGAGCACTCACTCTTATCCCCTTTGCCTTTGTACAATGGCACTATGCACGCATTCCGCCAATCCTCAGGCACCTCACCATGAGTCATACATACATTAAATAACCTTACCAACCAGTCAACAATACAGTCACCCCCTTTTTTAATAAATTCCACTGCAATACCATCCAAACCTGCTGCCTTGCCGGCTTTCATCTTCCGCAAAGCTTTTACTACCTCTTCTCTGTTTACCAAATCATTTTCCCTAACCCTCTCACTTTGCACACCACCTCGACCAAAACACCCTATATCTGCCACTCTATCATCAAACACATTCAACAGACCTTCAAAATACTCACTCCATCTCCTTCTCACATCACCACTACTTGTTATCACCTCCCCATTTGCGCCCTTCACTGAAGTTCCCATTTGCTCCCTTGTCTTACGCACTTTATTTACCTCCTTCCAGAACATCTTTTTATTCTCCCTAAAATTTAATGATACTCTCTCACCTAAACTCTCATTTGCCCTTTTTTTCACCTCTTGCACCTTTCTCTTGACCTCCTGTCTCTTTCTTTTATACATCTCCCACTCAATTTCATTTTTTCCCTGCAAAAATCATCCAAATGCCTCTCTCTTCTCTTTCACTAATACTCTTACTTCTTCATCCCACCACTCACTACCCTTTCTAATCAACCCACCTCCCACTCTTCTCATGCCACAAGCATCTTTTGCGCAATCCATCACTGATTCCCTAAATACATCCCATTCCTCCCCCACTCCCCTTACTTCCATTGTTCTCACCTTTTTCCATTCTGTACTCAGTCTCTCCTGGTACTTCCTCACACAAGTCTCCTTCCCAAGCTCACTTACTCTCACCACCCTCTTCACCCCAACATTCACTCTTCTTTTCTGAAAACCCATACAAATCTTCACCTTAGCCTCCACAAGATAATGATCAGACATCCCTCCAGTTGCACCTCTCAGCACATTAACATCCAAAAGTCTCTCTTTCGCGCGCCTGTCAATTAACACGTAATCCAATAACGCTCTCTGGCCATCTCTCCTACTTACATAAGTATACTTATGTATATCTCGCTTTTTAAACCAGGTATTCCCAATCATCAGTCCTTTTTCAGCACATAAATCTACAAGCTCTTCACCATTTCCATTTACAACACTGAACACCCCATGTATACCAATTATTCCCTCAACTGCCACATTACTCACCTTTGCATTCAAATCACCCATCACTATAACCCGGTCTCGTGCATCAAAACCACTAACACACTCATTCAGCTGCTCCACTTGCTTCTCATGAGGCATATATATATTCTTTCTTTTCTTTCATACTATTCGCTATTTCCCGCGTTAGCGAGGTAGCGTTAAGAACAGAGGACTGAGCCTTTGTGGAATATCCTCACCTGGCCCCCTCTGTTCCTTCTTTTGGAAAATTAAAAAAAAAAAAAACGAGAGGGGAGGATTTCCAGCCTCCCGCTCCCTCCCCTTTTAGTCGCCTTCTACGACACGCAGGGAATACGTGGGAAGTATTCTTTCTCCCCTATCCCCAGGGATATATATATATATATATATATATATATATATATATATATATATATATATATATATATATATATATATATATATATATATATATATATGGCCGCTGGACGTGAGTACCAAGATTTCATTTGTCATGTTTCCGTAAGCAGACAACTTGTTCCGCCACCAGGTGGAGCGCTCTGTCCTCCCTCATGCTGTTCATGAGGTATGGATGATGGGTCCCCGTGCTGGCCATGTGGTATTGGTGATAGGTCCTCATGTTGGCCATGAGGTATGGGTGGTGGGGTCTTCATGTTGGCCATGAGGTATGGGTGGTGGGGTCCTCATGTTGGCCATGAGGTATGGATGGTGGGGTCCTCATGTTGGCCATGAGGTATGGGTGATGGAGTCCTCATGTTGGCCATGAGGTATGGGTGGTGGGGTCCTCATGTTGGCCATGAGGTATGGGTGATGGGGTCCTCATGTTGGACATGAGGTATGGGTGATGGGGTCCTCATGTTGGACATGAGAGTTCTTGACAGACGCTACATCAATTCGTATCTTGCAAACTCAAAAGGAAAAATATGTTGCCCACTACGGAGGCGTCCCTGTACCCCTTACTGGACGCGTTCCAGAGTAAGGAAGGACATTTCGCCTCCTCGTCCACAAGGGCTCGAAAGACTTCCAGAGATTCGAACAGTTGGACACGGAGGATTTGAAGTGCGTGGTGCTAGACACGAGGACTTAGAGTGCGTGGTGCTAGACACGAGGACTTAGAGTGCGTGTCTTTCCTGTTGCTTGCTTTCACAATCCTGTGCCGTAAGTTGCGCTTGAAGACACCTAGAGAACGGATACGCCCTCGGATGAATTTACTACATCCCTGTGGTCGAGAATGAGTTGGGCCGCCGATGGCCATGGCGAATACGCTCAGTCCTCATGATATATGTAATGGCCTCTTGGTACGGGTAGCTAAGGCTGGGGTCGAGCTTAGAACAGCCGGGGAAGGATAACTCTAGGAAAAGTCGGTTCGTGTCAAAGGGAGGGAAGGAGACAAACGTGTGCTTCGACTGTCCGTTGCGCTCGGAGTTTACGCCACTCCACACGAAAGCTAAGATGAGGAGGTGTGTGAACACGGTCGCCCTTGCATGCCAACACAACCCTTGCTTGGTCAACCCTGTCGAACCCCGAAGCATCACAGCTCGAGGCTGGCCATTCGAGACGGTGGCGCTCGATAGATGTGTGTCATCCAAGACATTGAGAACATGGGTTCGAGACTGCGTCATTAAGACATTAAGAACACGGGTTCGAGACTGAGTCATCCAGACAATGAGAACACGGGTTCGAGACTGTGTCATTAAGACATTAAGAACACGGGTACGAGACTGTGTCATTAAGACATTAAGAACACGGGTTCGAGACTGTGTCATTAAGACATTAAGAACACGGGTTCGAGGCTGCGTCATTAAGACATTAAGAACACGGGTTCGAGACTGTGTCATTAAGACATTAAGAACACGGGTTCGAGACTGCGTCATTAAGACGTTAAGAACACGGGTTCGAGACTGCGTCATCCAGACAATGAGAACACGGGTGATGTATTTTGAGGTGTTTGTGAGTTATTCTTTCATCGAGATGATTGTGAGTTTAGTGAGGATGTTGTAACTACTGGCTTAGCCTTCGATGAGGTAACCTCCCACAGCTGCCACGTGTATGAGGTAACCTCCCACAGCTGCCACCAGTATGAGGTAACCTCCCACAGTTGCCACCAGTATGAGGTAACCTCCCACAGCTGCCACCAGTATGAGGTAACCTCCCACAGTTGCCACCAGTATGAGGTAACCTCCCACAGCTGCCACCAGTATGAGGTAACCTCCCACAGCTGCCACCAGTATGAGGTAACCTCCCACAGCTGCCACCAGTATGAGGTAACCTCCCACAGCTGCCACCAGTATGAGGTAACCTCCCACAGCTGCCACCAGTATGAGGTAACCTCCCACAGTTGCCACCTGTATGAGGTAACCTCCCACAGTTGCCACCAGTATGAGGTAACCTCCCACAGTTGCCACCAGTATGAGGTAACCTCCCAAAGTTGCCACCAGTATGAGGTAACCTCCCACAGTTGCCACCAGTATGAGGTAACCTCCCACAGCTGCCACCAGTATGAGGTAACCTCCCACAGCTGCCACCAGTATGAGGTAACCTCCCACAGCTGCCACCAGTATGAGGTAACCTCCCACTTGCCACCAGTATGAGGTAACCTCCCACAGTTGCCACTAGTATGAAGTAACCTCCCACAGTTGCCACCAGTATGAGGTAACCTCCCACAGTTGCCACCAGTATGAGGTAACCTCCCACAGTTGCCACCAGTATGAGGTAACCTCCCACAGTTGCCACCAGTATGAGGTAACCTCCCCAACACTACCTGGTTTGGGTGGGTGTCCCCGGCAAAGTATATTGTGCACCCCAAGCTCATCCTGTGAGCGGTAGCGCAAAAGGATTACACGGGTCACAAAGGGTCTTAGTCAGACCCCAGTGGGTTGATATTACATAAGATGCTACAATTCGTATTTCAGTACATACATTACATAGTTTCATATGGTAAGTTTTGCCAGCTAGATGCAAAAAGTGGATACAAACTTCAAATTTCAGGTTATTAACAATAAGGTGTTGTGACATTTCTTGCAGGGTTTGTTTAGATCTATCCCTAAATAGGCTCTATTTTTTCACATTGTAAGAGATAGCGTTCTAGTTTGGGTTCAAATCTTTGGCTACAAACTTTACACTTCACATGATTAACATCTCCAATTAGACCAAAGCGCCAGTCGTACATATAACCCAGCCTTAGTGTGGCAGTGACAGCATCATGTAATCTGCTGATCTTATTACATCCTCCATATACATGTTGGACTTGACACACTTCACTGTGATGGAAAATGTTTCTACTTATGCTTATCTGAACTCGTCTTCGTGCTTCAAAGAGGTCAGTTAGTTCCTTTCTAATGACAGTTTTGAGGCTTCTAATTGACAACCCAATGTTGTTTTCAACGTCACCATTACTAAGTGCTGGTTTGGCTAAAGTATCATCTTTGTCCTGCTCACGAAGGCACTATATGAGAGGGAATCTATAACAATTTGATTTGATTCCCTTGAGCAATAATGTCTGAGTATTTATGTCTGGCTTAAGAGACCAGCATAATACATTCTGATCCAAGGTTGTTAAGGGCAAGTACTGAAGATAAAGAATCAGAGATTATTAAACTGTCTCTTTGGCAGCGATTTCTACCTGCTCATGAGCGATAAGTATGGCGAACAATTCAGTTCGTAGAGTAGATGCTCAGTTGTTTATTCCAACATTCCTATCTACTCTGTGGCTGTTGGGTTGGATCACAAAGGCAGGACTGCCTTCCCTCCCAGTGGCAGAGTCGCGAGACCCGTCAGTATAGATACACTGGACTATATTATTATCAGTCTAGAGTTTGTGTATATGTTCAAGGGCGCTGGTCTTGGCTGAGTGTTGAAGGTGAAGCTAATAAGTAATTAGATTCTTGGGTGAATAAGTAGGTGTGCTGACGTCAAAGGGAGGTAAATGCCAGGGAGGCAGGAAATGCTGCTGCTTCCTAATTTTCTACAAATTATGTCCACCAAACATTGTCATGTGGTTGGATGTTATTTGGATCCATTTAGATTCATGTGTGCCATGATGGCATATATGGTTTAACACTTCCGTAGAGACAACACTATGTGGATCACCACACAGATGTGCTTCAACCCCCCACTGCCTGTATAAGGTAACCCACCACCCGCCCAGCCCACCACTAACTATGTGAGGTTCTCCCAACACCACCACACCTTGTATGAGGGACTTCCCATCATCGCTGCCCTCCCAGTGTGCCGGGTGACGTCTTCGCCCTTCTCAGTGGGGCCGGGTGACGTCTTCGCCCTTCTCAGTGGGGCCGGGTGACGTCTTCGCCCTTCTCAGTGGGGCCGGGTGACGTCATCGCCCTTCTCAGTGGGGCCGGATGACATCCTTGCCCTTCTCATTGGGGCCCGGTGACGTCTTCGTCCTTCTCAGTGGGACCGGGTGACATCCTCGCCCTTCTCAGTGGGGCCGGGTGACGTCATCGCCCTTCTCAGTGGGGCCGGGTGACGTCATCGCCCTTCTCAGTGGGGCCGGGTGACGTCTTCGCCCTTCTCAGTGGGGCCGGATGACGTCTTCGCCCTTCTCAGTGGGGCCGGGTGACGTCATCGCCCTTCTCAGTGGGGCCGGGTGACGTCTTCGCCCTTCTCAGTGGGGCCGGGTGACGTCTTCGCCCTTCTCAGTGGGGCCGGATGACGTCTTCGCCCTTCTCAGTGGGACTGGGTGACATCCTCGCCCTTCTCAGTGGGACCGGGTGACGTCTTCGCCCTACGTTGGGCCGTCATACGTGCAGGACGGTGTCGTCTGTAGCCGGGGGTGTTGAAGAGATGATTGCTGGATTTCCACCCAGGAACTATAAGTTTGTTTACGTTAGCTGAGGCACCCTAAGGCAGGTACGAAATCTATCGACCAGTCTCACTGGGGAGGATGAACAGCTGAAGGGACTGTGGACCGACTGCGACGACCAGTATTCGAACCTGTAAACGCTCGACCCTATACGGCCATGAATGTTGTGGATCGAACCCCATGTCTTCAGAGGGAGGCTCGTCTTCCTCACCAGAAGATCCTTTCATGAAGGTGTTTTGCTCATGAACTCTGACACTTCCATGGCTTCCATGACAGTGTTCATGGACGATCCCTTCCTGTAATCCATGACTGACCAGTGGTGAACATCCTGACGATGAAATAAAGGCTCCTGATGGTGCAGAAGCATTACCTCGCACCTCCTCCCAGTTGGCTGTGGAACACGTTGAGTGATGGTGTTAGCCATATACGTCATGTCGAGTGTTTGAGCTGAGGGTCTCGCTAGTGTTTGCAAACTCCTCCAGTAGGCGCTGAAGGGGTGTGTGTGTGTGTGTGTGTGTGTGATGGGTCACGCCGCCCTCTGACCACTACCCCATCACCAACCCATACCGTATTTATGGCTCAAGTTGCCGAGGGCTTATTCTGTATATGGGGAGTGTGTGGCTAAAACCTGAGAATTGCTATTTCGTGACAGATATCTCAGTATGTATTGGGGGGAGGATGAGGCCTATGTCTGAAACCTTAGCTGCTATTTATATATACGACAAGCAGTCTGCTTCATCTCAGATGTTCAGTATGTCACCATCGGTTTGAGTGTTTGGATGGTAAAGATCTCTGGCTGTGATCCGAGGGAAACCGCTGGCCGAGGGAGAGGTGTCCCCTCCCATGGCACTGGAGCGCTGGTCACATCTCTGATATGAACTGCTTTTGACCCCGCGAGGTTCTGCAGGTCAACTAGTACCACCACTGGCATGAAGGGAGGAAAACTCTCTCTCTCTCTCTCTCTCTCTCTCTCTCTCTCTCTCTCTCTCTCTCTCTCTCTCTCTCTCTCTCTCTCTCTCTCTCTGAGATTGGCATGTGACACACAGGTGGTAATGTGACGCCCATTTTCTTCATACAGTGACCAGTACGCCATGGGGAAAACATGCTCCAGTCAAAGGCCATCTCGGATGATAGAAAAAAAGAGAGAGATTAGAAATGAATCAGGGTTCTGCAGGTGTTTGAAGACCTGACTCTTAAAGGGGTCTGCAGGTGTTTGGAGACCTGATTTTCAAAGGATTCTGCAGGTGTTTGCAGACCTGATTTTCAAAGGGTTTTGCAGGTATTTGGAGACCTGACTCTTAAAGGGGTCTGCAGATATGTGCAGACCTGATTTTCAAAGGGTTTTGCAGGTATTTGGAGACCTGACTCTTAAAGGAGGAACTATCCCAGGAAGAGGGAAAGACGAAATGAGGAATAGAATTCCACAGTTTAGCCGTTGCAGTGATGAGGAAGGCACTGTAACGGTCAGTCCTCGTGTGGCTGGTCTCTACACACAAACTATGGGAAGCAGCCAGAGCCAGACGTACGTATGTCTCGTGACTAAGCATTCTGGGCCGCGGGGGACACACAAGCAGGCAGCTCAGGAGAACAGTGGCCAAGATGATGATGTCCATAGAGCAGAGAGAGAGAGAGAGAGAGAGAGAGAGAGAGCAGCAACATGGCGTCACAAGGAAAGGAAAGGTTGAGGAGAGGTGATGCCAAACGAAAGGATTTTGATTCTACTCTGGTTAACAGAGAGGTGGAGGAGGAGGAAGAAGAGGAGGAAGAGGAAGAGGAGAAAGAGGAGGAGGAGGAGGAGAAGGAGCAGCCCCCCAGATGCGTGAGCGCTGCTCCGCACTTGGAGGAATGAAAATCCTCTTGAAAGTAGACAGTTGCTCAGAAGGAAAAATGATTACAGCGCCTTCACAACACTTCCAAGGTTTTGGGAAGCAGTCTTTGTGATGTTGATCATGTGGGGTTGTCCAAAGTGGAATTATTAGCACATGGGATTACCCGTTGAGTGTAGAAGGTCATAGACTGAGAGAAGAGAGTTGGCCATGGCACAGGGCCCTTCCTTTCTCAATCCTCCCTCCTGGAGGATGCCTCATCGCCCAACTGTATTAGTTGCACATGATACTAGTTACGTAGGATACTTAAGGGTCACTGATACGTAGGATTAACTATGGCAATCCTTCCTATCCGACATGTTGTAATCAGAATATTTCACACATCTCTTCATGTAACCCTTAGTCATACCGTCATGTATAGCATCGCAGTGTACAGTCTTTCATACCGTCATGTATAGCATCGCAGTGTACAGTCTTTCATACCGTCATGTATAGCATCGCAGTGTACAGTCTTTCATACCGTCATGTATAGCATCTCAGTGTACAGTCTTTCATACCGTCATGTATAGCATCTCAGTGTACAGTCCTTCATACCGTCATGTATAGCATCTCAGTGTACAGTCCTTCATACCGTCATGTATAGCATCTCAGTGTACAGTCTTTCATACCGTCATGTATAGCATCTCAGTGTACAGTCTTTCATACCGTCATGTATAGCATCTCAGTGTACAGTCTTCGTATATGATAAACCCACGGTCTGGGGGAAATATTAGTCGTCTCTTCAGTACAGACATTTTGTCGTGGGGCTTCGAACATTGTCGTGGGGCTTCGAACATTGTCGTGGGGCTTTGAACATTGCCTTCCTGGTAGCCCGCGTCGGTATAAGAGAATTGCATTTGGACAGAGCCTTGAGGATAGGATGGGAGGGAGAAGTCGCTCCATCAGCGACAACTGCAGTGGAGCGGCCTGAGGCGAAATGGTGCATCTGCGAACACACAGAGAGAAGCATTGGGACCAAAGGAAAGGATTCTAGACTCATGTCACACCCTGTCATATGGTTGGGTGATGCCGTGGGTAACGGTAAGAGTTTAAGAGAGGAGAAAGCCTCACCAGTAGACTGGTCGATGTGAAATGCAAATTGGTGATCTGAAAGAAAGGAAAATATGGGATTCTAAATGTTTTACACAGTAGGGGTTAAGGAGAGGTCCAAAGAATTTGGAACCAACAGAAGTGAGAGCAATGGAGGCGATAGTTTGGAGGGGTTCAAACGGTCTCCTTTCTCAGGGATGGGCTGCACCAAGGCAGGCTTCCAAGCGGAATGAAAAGTCTTTGGGTTTGTGTGGACAGAGGCGAGCAAGGTTGGTGCTGGTTCAGAAGCACACTCCCTTGGGACTTGGGGTGGGTGGAGGGGGAGGAGGTTGTGATCTAGAACAGGTCATCTTCCACATATCCTCGGCAGCTATGAACACTCTCCTAATATTCTAGATCTCATTTTCACCTTTGATCCTTCGCAGTGGAACTACACAATCTCGCCCTCGATCGGTTCATGTGACCCACATTCTCATAAAGGTATTTACTCTAACGGCACCTCCTCTTCAGCAGCTCATTCTCAAGATAGATATTGGCATCTCAGTTGAGCTGGCCACTGTCTCTCGACAATTCTTTTCTGACTTTCCTTGGCTAATTTACTGTCTCGTATAAGGTGATGCTTCTGTCTCCGCCAAACGAATGGCAGAAGTTATTCTTGCGGGAATGGAGGCATTCTTCCCCTCTTCGTCTGAGACGAATTCTTCTTCCAGTCCTTGATGGTTCAACTGGTCCTGTTCTGAGGCCATTCAGGCAAGGGATCAGGCATATCGGGCCTAGAAAACCTCGCCTTCATCCAACTCCCATTCAGCTTTAATCACTGTCCGTAATCACTGCAAGCACGTTATCCGTCAGGCAAAGAGTTTCTTTATTCGAAGGAACTTAGATAACCAGTTCTCTTCCTCCTCTGGCCTTTAGCTTTAGCTAAAGGTATCGCCAACAACTTCACTTTTCCGTAGACAAAGTAACTTTCTTTGGTTCTCGTTTCTCCACTAACTTCACCTTGGATGACTCTAACATTACTTCACCCCCTGATGCTCCTCTTACTAATCGTATGCCTCTTTCCCGTAATCGCTTTTCGAAATGTCGAAAAAGCGCTTATCTCTCTGGACACAAGCAAGGCTTATGGTCCTGATGGCATCGATCCCAGTGTATCTAAAGGGTGTGCCTCTGAACTTGCACGTCTGCTTGCTCGTTTGTTCAGTTTCTTAAAAGAACCAGAACTTTTCCTTTTTGGGAGGCATGGAGTGGTACACCGCATCTCTAAGTAGGGTGACTGTTCTAACCCCTCTAACTCTCGTTCTGTTGCTTTTACTTCTACCATTTCCAAATTGTTGGAATCTCCCTCCTCAACTCCAATATTTTCAAGACATCTTGAATCTCACAGTCTTTTGTCTGATCATGAATTAGGTTTCCGTAAAGCGAGAACCAGGCGGGGCCGTGTGGGTCACTGATTGGCCGGGTTATTTAAATCAACGTTGGAGTACCAGGAAGGAAGTGGTGGTGTGGAGGGGTTAGGGTAGGTTGGGGGGGGGGGGGGATACATTAGTGGAATTAGTAAAAAAAAAAAAAAATCGTGAAATTAAGGGAGTGGGGGATGGGGGAGCTGCTTGTGTTCCCTCCACCACTAGCTAGACCATGTAATACTCGGCAAGCTGCTGCGTCACATGATTAAGGGTAGCCCGTTTTGATAACTGTTTCTTTCCCTACACGTCCAAACTTTGGAATTCTTACTCTCTCATGTTTATTTTGCAATAACTATGAAAAGTTTTCGCATCCTCCAAAATTCGTAAATATTTTCCCTTGTGTCTTCTTTTTCCCTATCACTTTCCTCTCTATATTTCAATTAAGTCCCGGCCTTGCTTTGGACTTTCGCCCATGACTAGAGCCTTCAACTGGAAGACAAAATCTGACTCATACACTCGACCAACCGAAGCTGGCAGATTACCTGGAGGGTCAATTGAGCGAGGAGAATAGAGTATAAATGACGTAGGTTCAGTGGACGGTGATAGGGGGCTGGCGAGAAGAATGTGAGTCATCCAGAGTTGAATCAGACGATATTAAGGTGTCAGGAAGAGCGTCTTTATCAGTTGAAGAGTTACGCCGATCAAGGCACTAGAGAAAAAGGAGGAAAGGTTGAATTTATTATTATAGGAACCGGAGATAATTTGGTAAGGACCAAAAGATTTTGTAAGAGAAGGACTCACGTCAGCACACTTACGTTTTTAAGGAAGGTGTGTTTGAGTTGACAGTGAACAGGTTTGCGTTGATTCCGAGCGGATTTAAGGAAGGATTGGGTTACAGGGGGGAAAAGAAAATCTTCACGACCAGATACGCTCTGTCCGGGAAGCGACTGGCAGCAGACCAGGAATAACCTAACTGATTGTGTGGAGAAAGATTCAAAAGATGGGGTGTTGAACTCCATCCCAGCCAAGATAAGCTGTGCTCATGCGTTCAGCACAGCAGCCTAACCAGAGAAGCGGTACCCCTTTGGAAACGCTGAGGGGGATGACCCCTGAGCACTTCCAAAGTACCATAGCTGGTGTTCTGAGGGGATCAGAAAGAGGATGGGTGTACCCTACTAATGGTCGGGGAACCCAACTGTGGCAGAAATGGTGTACGAACATTGGGAAGAAGGTTCAGTGGCAGAGATTGAGTGTCCTGGAAGAGTGGTCGTGACAGTCTGGAACTGATATAGGGTATTTGATTTGCTCCAGATCATTTAGGAGACAAAAGAGAAAAGGCCTGGACGCCACCAGGATCGTCCAGGTTCGATCCTAAACAATGCCTGTGATGTACACATTGAAATCCCTGGCCTAGATCGTCTTTTTTTTCTAAGCTCGTGTATGTGAATAAGAAGTGCCTCGGGGCAGGAAGTCGAATCGGAGCTGGAGAGTATTTTTCACATTTTTTTGGGTTGTCATCCACTTTCAGGTGAAAATTGACAAGTACTAAAGGTAAAAATAATGAAGTTATTTGAGTCAGTTATGTGTTGTCGTGTTGTATATGAGATGAAGAGGATGTGAGAAACAGGAGTTGATAGCTAGCACCCCAATGTGGATGACACACACACACACACACACACACACACACGACATTGATCTGGGCCTAAGAAGAGAGTAGATGGTTCTAACCTCTCCCCACCTCCTTGTTCGGTTGTTACCTACAACCCACAACATCTGCTTCAGAGCAGCAGCAGCAGTGGGTGCCTCGCACTACGCCTTAGTATAAAACTGGTTGCAGTTGTGACATCGGGGTTGTAGTGTGGTGCTGAGGTTGTGGTGTGACAAAGGTTGTAATGTGACACTTCCTTTCTAATGTGATACTTTAAAACCGAATTTTGACGCTGAGGTTGTAATGTGCCACATAAGTTGTAGAGTGATAGGGATTGTAATGACACTCAGGTTATAGTCTGACTGTTCGATTTTAGTGTGACAGTCATGCTGTGTTGTGATTTAGGTTGTAGGGTGATATTCAAGTTGTAGGATGATACTCAGGGTTGTAGGGCGACACTCGGGTTGTTTTGTGACGCTCAAGGTGTAGAAGAAAAGTTAGAGTGTGATGTGATACCCATGTTGTAATGTGACACGTAAGTTGTAGGGAGACATTTAGATTGTAATGTGACACTCAGGTTGTAGGATGACACATAGGTTGTAATGTGACACTCAGGTTGTAGGATGACATATAGGTTGTAATGTGACACTCAGGTTATAAAATTTGGCTCTCAAGTTGTAGGGCGCCACTCAGGTTGTAGGATGACACATAGGTTGTAATGTGACACTCAGGTTGTAAAAATTTGACTCAGGTTGTAGGGCGCCACTCAGGTTGTAGGATGACACATAGGTTGTAATGTGACACTCAGGTTGTAAAATTTGGCTCTCAGGTTGTAGGGCGCCACTCAGGTTGTAGGGCGCCACTCAGGTTGTAGGATGACACATAGGTTGTAATGTGACACTCAGATTGTAAAAATTTGACTCAGGTTGTAGGGCGCCACTCAGGTTGTAAAGCAACGCTCAGTTGTGGTGTTGCAGGTGATCGTTTAACACTTAGGCTGTTATACGACAATGAGGTTGTCATGTGACACTTAGGTTGTAATGTGAAATTCAGGTTATAGTGTAACACTCAGGTTGTAGTGTGACCATCTGGTTGCAATGTGTCGCTAAGATCATGTGAGTCTCAGGTTGTAGTGTCATTCTGGCTATTATTTGACACTTATGTTGTAATGTGGCACTCAGGTTCTAAAGTAACATTCTGGTTATAGGGCGCCACTCAGATTGTAGTGTAACACACAGGTTGTAGTTTGTAAGTGACCTGTTATAGGATAACACTCAGGTTGTACTATAACCCTTAGGTTGTTATGAGACACTCAGGTTGTAATATAACCTTCAGGTTGTAGGATGAGAGGAAAAAAGAAAACACACAAGTTTAGAAAATAAATGTATCTATAGAACCGGTATTAACCATACAACATGTGGTGTGTGGGTCCAGCGGTGACTGGGCCCAGCTGCGGTGTAGAGAGGGCGCGAGACACCGCAGGACACACACACACCCGCACCTCAGTTCACACACATGAGAGGGACACACTGCTGCCGCGCCTCGCGTCGGCCTTCGCTCGTAAGGCCACGGAGACTGCGGCGCCCCTGGGAAACTCCTGCGGCAGCCGCTCGCTCTATCCCAGGGCTCCTGCGCGGCGTTAATATTCTCTCTTCTCTTTTTTGCAACGCAACCGCGTGCCAGCGAGGGCGTCCGACGCCCCTGTGGTGGCGGGGTCGCCCACACGCGCCTCCGCATCCCACGCCGCCTCCTGCTGGTGGGTGGGCTGCGGGCTTTGGAGGGGGGGTGGGCGAGGCCGCAGCCGCAGACGCGTCTGAAGTCTCCAGCAGTCACGACGGTGCTTGCCCGCCGCACTCAGTGTCAACAAATACAAGAGAAAAAAAAAAAAAAAAATTTAACTAATTTTGCCTCGTGTCCGGACCTGTGTGTGAGGTCAGTCACCTGCAGCCCGGAAGGAGGAGGAAGAGGAAGAGGAAGAGGAAAAGGAGGAAGAAGAACAGGAGAAGATGATGCGCTAAGTGCTATTCTTAGACCCTAATTACCTCTAGAACCCGACACCAATTAGCGTACTAATCTATAGAAGACAACAGCAGGAAGCAGAGCGTCAGATTATGTGCCAAGCTAAGATCACTCAGATGAGACTCCCTCACAGGAAGAAAGCCATTATACGTTTAAAATATTCCCAACCAAGAGACCAGGAGGGCGAGGGTGCCCCCAGGGAGAGGAGGAGGGGAGCTTCTGGGAAGAGAGGGGAAGGGAGTGAGAGTGACGGGAGGAGGAGGGAGGGGTGGTGGGGGAGGAGAGGGGAATTCTCGTACCGAGCTTTGGGAGAGAGAGAGAGAGAGAGAGTGAGAGTGAGAGTGAGAGAGAGAGAGAGTGAGTGTAGGGTGAGTTGTTGGGGTGAGGCAGTGTGGGAGGTTAGAGTGTGGGACGGGGGTGAAAAGCCAGCTAGAGTGAGTGTGTGTGTGTGTGTGAGTGCGTCTGTGTGAGTGAGTGTGTACGAGTGAGTGTGTGAGAGACCAGGTGGAGGGGAGGGGGGGTGTTTGCTGTACAAGGGAGCCAGGGAGAGTATAGCGCCAGGGAGTTACAGGTGAGAGAGAGAGAGAGAGAACCTGTTCCCCAAGTAACGCAACATAACGCGTTACATGAGCGTGTAGTATATGACGCCTGAGGTAACAGAAAGAGACTGAAGTGGTGTTCAGGAGACATGTCAGGTTAGTGTGTGTGTGTGGGGGGTGTTAGTGGGAGCAGTGTGTGTCTGGGGGTGTTAGTGTGAGCAGTGTGTGTGTCTGGGGGTGTTAGTGTGAGCAGTGTGTGTGTCTGGGGGTGTTAGTGTGAGCAGTGTGTGTGTCTGGGGGTGTTAGTGTGAGCAGTGTGCGTGTGTGGGGGTGTTAGTGTTAGCAGTGTGTGTGTCTGGGGGTGTTAGTGTGAGCAGTGTGTGTGTCTGGGGGTGTTAGTGTGAGCAGTGTGTATGTCTGGGGGTGTTAGTGTGAGCAGTGTGTGTGTCTGGGGGTGTTAGTGTGAGCAGTGTGTGTGTCTGGGGGTGTTAGTGTGAGTAGTGTGTGTGTCTGGGGGTGTTAGTGTGAGCAGTGTGTGTGTCTGGGGGTGTTAGTGTGAGCAGTGTCTGGGGGTGTTAGTGTGAGCAGTGTGTGTCTCTGGGGGTGTTAGTGTGAGCAGTGTCTGGGGGTGTTAGTGTGAGCAGTGTGTGTGTCTGGGGGTGTTAGTGTGAGCAGTGTGTGTCTCTGGGGGTGTTAGTGTGAGCAGTGTCTGGGGGTGTTAGTGTGAGCAGTGTCTGGGGGTGTTAGTGTGAGCAGTGTGTGTGTCTGGGGGTGTTAGTGTGAGCAGTGTCTGGGGGTGTTAGTGTGAGCAGTGTGTGTGTCTGGGGGTGTTAGTGTGAGCAGTGCGTGTGTGGGGGTGTTAGTGTTAGCAGTGTGTGTGTCTGGGGATGTTAGTGTGAGCAGTGTGTGTGTCTGGGGGTGTTAGTGTGAGCAGTGTGTGTCTCTGGGGGTGTTAGTGTGAGCAATGTGTGTGTCTGGGGGTGTTAGTGTGAGCAGTGTGTGTGTCTGGGGGTGTTAGTGTGAGCAGTGTGTGTGTCTGGGGGTGTTAGTGTGAGCAGTGTGTGTGTCTGGGGGTGTTAGTGTGAGCAGTGTGTGTGTCTGGGGGTGTTAGTGTGAGCAGTGTGTGTGTCTGGGGGTGTTAGTGTGAGCAAGACGGGCAGTACACACGGCTGGTAGACACAGAGGCCAGGTAGCTGCTTCTGCTTCGTCCCCGCCTCTCGCGCCGGTGTGGAGGCCGAGGGGGGCGCGTCCCTCTCCTCCTCCACTCCTGACGGCTGGGGGGGCGGGGAGCAGAGAGGCCGTGAAAGGCTGCTGACGAAAGGGGAGGGGGGGGTGAAGGGCCGTCCACCCCGGGCCAGCCAGGGGCGGCACTCGTCAAGCAACACCTTCAAGTAAAGCTCATTACCAAGTAGGACCTCGGAGGGGTCACCACCAAAAATTGTTTAGTTTTTTTTTTGTTTTGTTTTTGTACACTTCTCCGTTAACACAGTTTTGACCTGGACAGCTCAACATGAACCCTCCAGTCACAACACAGGGAGTCCGAGGAGACGCGAGAGGGTGTGTGGGGTCGGTCGACGGCAGAGATACAGACAAGGTTTCGCGGTGGTGAGGGGAGAGAGAGAGGGAGGTTGGGGGAGATGTGATGATGAGGGGAGGAAATTCCACCGCGAAATGAGGGACAAACAATGAAGTCTGCAATGTGAGGGATCCTCATTATGAATATACTCGCGTCTCCTCCTGGACATAACATCATCTTTCATTTTTTTTTTTTTCTGGAGAGGTTAATTGAACACAACCATCGACAGGCGGGGACCATGACCGTCGCTTGGGTGGAAGAAACGTCCATGTCCACGCCATCAAGATTCTTAAAGCTCGGGAGCTCTATATATATGGGCGCTATCAAGGACGGGAGGACCTGAAAGGGGAGGATCAACGTACTTCGAACTCGCTTCGTTCCGGAGGTTCAATACAAGATCCGAAACGCGTCCACTGCGTTTTCAGGAGGTGCTCATTTGACTCTTACAAGATAACCAAATAAACCAAGACTGTAAATTGGTTCCATGAGACTGTAAAAAGGAATTTTTACGTATTGTAAATAACGGATACTATTATCTTAAGTCTTCGAGTTCCTCCGGGCGGGGAAACCTTCGAAGTCATTGAGATTCCTCTGCCCTCAGCCACTCCCTCGACCACAGGCCTTAACACGGCTCCTGTGGCCCACAAAGTACCTCCCCTCAGCACGGTAGTACGACCCCCCCCGAGCACGACTGTACGATAGCGTGACCTCTGACCTCCGCTGGGGAAAAAGGGAGAGGGTGTCAGCCAGGTCGTGGAGACCATGAGTCGTATCGTCGTGCTCAGACGACGCCGCCCTACGTCGTGCTGAAGAGTTTGATTTACACAAATGAAAACACAAAAGTAAAGATGAAAGACACTTGACATTAAAACACTGCTTAAATTAACATGGACAAGTCCAAGGGTGAGAGGCGTCAACGTGGAGTGGGTGACATAAGTCTGCTCAAACGATAGCGCCTTATCAAGTAATTATCATGACCAATTATGGCTCTTCGTGAACAGTAATGATCATCATCATCATGTGTGATAATATACCATTGTGTGACAGGAACAATTAACAATTCATTAAAAAAAAAAAAAGAACACAAGACTTTCATATCATTACCCTAATTATATATAATGTAAATAAACAATTAACATTCATAGATATTCTAAAAGGCACAGATTATCACGAGATGATTTGGCACACACACACACACACACACACACATTGCACTACCGTTGTGTACACCATAAACAACAACAACAACAACATGGCACCGTCATTGCACCATAGTGTAAATGTAAACAAAATCATCTTAACCCAGTGTGACCACGAGAGTACGACCCCTGAACACGACGGTACACGACTCCTGGGTTGGGTCATCAAATGGCTCGCCTATGACCTTAACCTCTTGAGTGTGGTCGGGGTCAAAAAAAAAAAAGAGGGGGGGATGGAAGGAAGGGGGCCGGGTACTTCACAACCACCAGTCCTGCTCTCGCGCTCAAGGGTCGTAACGTGGTTACAGAAGGGTCGTACAGCCACGTTCAACAGGTTGTAAAAAAAAAAAACAGAAACAAGGCACTTTGTAAAACATGTCTGGAACATGTTAGCAACGTGTATGGCACAAATTTGGCACACGGGTTCTTCGTCCAAGGAAACGAGGAATCACTAGCCTAACAATGGCACTGTCGAAGATAAGAATAACACAGTTCTTCTTAGGTGTCCCCCCCCCCCAACACCACCACCCCACACACACCCCCCTCTCGACGCTAGGGGTCGGGGCGGCGGGCGGGCGGGGAAGGGGACGACTGTAACTTAGGAGGAAGCGTAGCACGTACCGTTGGAACACGACGGTACGGCCCTTAAGCACGACGGTACGGGGGGTCGTATTGTCGTGCAAAAGAAAGGGTTGCACCGTCGTGCTCAAGGAGTCATAAGAGAGAATATATATATATATATATATATATATATATATATATATATATATATATATATATATATATATAACCTTGATTTAGCATGAATCAGCATACATAGGGCAATTTGTTCAGGGTCAGATATTGGTGAGAGGGTCTTTTTCAAATCCGTTCGTTGCTCGATGCCTTCCACAGGCCTGAACAGTTTGAAATCACAAGATTTCATGGGTAGAAGGACTCATCTCTCCCTGACACTTCAGAAAGTTGAGTCAGAGTGTCCAAATTATACGACAGCATCCCTTTTATAGTATGCTAATTACATCCTGCACAGCCATATTGATCATGGGTATAAGAACAGAGAGAGAGAACAATGAATACTTGTGAGTCAACATAACTCACACACACACTCACACACGTACATACTCACGTAGTGATTGGCTAATCGTTAGTAAGGTTTAACCCAAAATGAAGTGTGATGAAAAAAAATGATTAGACCTTAGCTTCACCCATTCCTTCCACAACCAACACATCCTCCTCAGGAGGACGACCTCACCCTCGAACAACTTTCGAGGATCAGTTTGGTCGTTGCAGAAGAGGCAAGAGTGGAAGATCGGGTCTTCGACGTGGAATGAATGACATGTCATGGTTGTAGGTGAGGCTTGGAGGGTGGGAGGGACGGAGGGAGTGAGGGGGGGAAAGTGTGTCTGCACGAAGAGGTTCGTCGCGATGTGGAGTCAGAGAGACGTGTGTTGTTCAAGATGAACTGGGATTGCCTCTCAAATTTGCTTAAGTTCGTGTTAAAGATCGTGTTTGAAAAGAGTCCCATATACATTTGTGGGTGTGTTTTGAATTCTTGGGAGGGAAGGGCGGGGGTGTACAGGTCGATATGTGTCAAAAAACGTGTTTAGAAACGTTGTGTAACAAATATATAAAAAGAAACAATTTGAGTTCCTTGTGAATTCTATGTTCGTCTGAATAGTATAGTGTATGGGAGGAGTTCCCGGGTGTCATCTTGTTCGTCCGGGTAGTAGGGTGTGGGAGAAGTTCCCCGGGTGTCATCTCGCTCCTCCGGGTAGTAGGGTATGGGAGGAGTTCCCGGGTGTCATCTCGCTCTTCCGGGTAGTAGGGTGTGGGAGGAGTTCCCCGGGTGTCATCTCGCTCCTCCGGGTAGTAGGGTATGGGAGGAGTTCCCGGGTGTCATCTCGCTCCTCCGGGTAGTAGGGTGTGGGAGGAGTTCCCCGGGTGTCATCTCGCTCCTCCGGGTAGTAGGGTATGGGAGGAGTTCCCCGGGTGTCATCTTTGTTCCTCCGGGTAGTAGGGTATGGGAGGAGTTCCCCGGGTGTCATCTCGCTCGTCTAGATCGATCCCACTGACAACGTCTTCTCTGACACCCACGAACCGTTCGTGTGACTACCTGACATCGACAAGTGACACATCGGGGAATGAAGGATAAATATGTGTATGGAAAACAGCGAACCACAAAGGTTGTGAAGCCAACGAGTGGTACTGTGGCGTCTCTCACGACCCCTGGAGTCGATGGAAGTGACGGGGGGAAAGAGAATTCTAAAGTTCCGAAGCTCCGAACACGTTCCTGATTCCGTGTTGAAAGTTGAAACGCTCACAAAATTTCCAGGGCTTCGAACTTCCAGTTATATGTTTTATATATGTTTAAATATATATATATATATATATATATATATATATATATATATATATATATATATATGAATTTAAATCGCGTTGCTTCAGAACCCGTGTGACATTTTAAGATGGGGTGTATGTGTGTGTCGGGGAGTGGGGGGGGGGAGGGGGGAGGGATGAGGAAATGGTGGAATATTGATCTAACTTGAAACACAGCCACGGTACTAACTGAATCTTCGTTATTAAAAATGTTGAAAATAACTCTTAAAACAAAAGAAAAAGAAATTATGTGTTGATGACGAAAGCCCGTCATGGTATGGATGGAAACTTGACTGAGAATGAAACTATCGACCCGCTCGTTCGGGTCTGATGAAGTGGGGGAAAAAATAATAATAATAAACATGTAGAGATCAAGAAGGAAACACATCTGAGTTGCCGATTATCACTATATACAGTAATTCTGGGGCGACCGTAAGCCTTGCCCATTTACAATGCAGTTTTTTTTATAAATACTACGAACAATGGTGTTACACAATATATATATATATATATATATATATATATATATATATATATATATATATTTATAATAATATATAATATATATATATATATATATATATATATGGTAAAAAAATGCATCGAATCCAATATAATGGTTTCCGATTTTTTTTAAGTATAACAAAAATATGCCCATTGAAGTGATGCAGTTGCCGTGGGGGAAGGACGAGACAGCCTCGGTTACTCGTCAAGGTATTGATAAATATCTCGGAGTCGCTGCCCGTTTTCTTTGCATAAGCATCTCTCTCTCTCTCAGGAGGGGTCACTAACACTGATCAGACAAGTGGGTACCAACCCCCTTCTCTTTGTCTTTCTTGTTCCTATTTTCTCTCTGTCTCTTACTGTACCAACAACGAAGCTGGTAAGGCCTCCTGTGTTATTTCTGCGTCTTGGGCATGTGTCGCTTCATGTGGAGTGCGAGGTGGTCGGATCGGGCGAATGACCTCTCGCACACCTTACACTTGAAGGGCTTGGCTCCCGTGTGCTTCCGGTAGTGTCGCGTCAACTCGTCCGATCTCGCGAACCTCCACTGACACTCGGGCCAGTGACATCTGTATGGCTTCTCACCTGTGGCAAGGAAAAGAAAAACTTATATTAAGATTTAATTATGCGTACACGTATGTATATATATATATATATATATATATATATATATATATATATATATATATATATATATATATATATATAAATGCTTTAGGCTTATGAATATTCCTAAACTTACATAAATTTACTGAGTATTTTTCGTCGAAAGCCGAAGTCGACGCCGGTACGGATGGGGGAGCCGCGATGTAAACAAATGAGCAGAAATTTTTATGAATGAAGCGTCGGCGGCGGAGGTGTGAACGAGGGCGTCGTCTGCTGGCGGCGGCCCACACCCAGGCTCCTCAATGGACCAGGACTCCACCCTCGCCCGAATATGGCCATGACCACCGCCTAATACGGCAACCTCATAAAAAACGAGAATCGGCCATGATGCTATGCACTCCGGGCAGCCGGTTGAGAGTGAGTGTGTGTGTGTGTGTGTGTGTTCCCCCCCACTTCAACCTTCCCCCCCCCCCCAAGCTAGGCTATGCCACCCTAGGCAGGCCGACCGGCTCGCTTCATTCCTCAGATGCCACACAACCCACAACTACTTTTTTTCCTTCTTTAAAAAAGAGTTCCTGAGTTCCGGCAGAGGTCAAGAGGACATAAGACTTAATCCGCAGGGTAAAGTGAAGTGACTTGAGGCTCCCAACCTCTCTCTCTCTCTCCCTCTCTCTCTCTCTCTCTCTCTCTCTCTCTCTCTCTCTCTCTCTCTCTCTCTCTGCCTGAGGGCAACATCTCGTCATAGGTATACTCGGTGGTGGTGGAGGAAGCAGGTCTTCTCTCTCTCTCTCTCTCTCTCTCTCTCTCTCTCTCTCTCTCTCTCTCTCTCTCTCTCTCCATCAGCTGCCGGACGATTCCTTCATGAACATGTTCTGGAAGCCTCCCCCCCACCCACCCCCGCCTGTCTCCTCCTCATACACAGGTTCTAATGTCCCTTTTTTTTTTCCCACCCTCTCCCTCACCCACCCCCCTTGCCCGAACCAGCTCGGCCTGATGTGCCAGCCTGGGGCTAGACATCTCAGACGACAGATGCATTCTCTCTCTCTCTCTCTCTCTCTCTCTCTCTCTCTCTCTCTCTCTCTCTCTCACTCTCGTTTGTTCATGAATGAAATAACGCTCTTGTGTCGTTTAAAAAAGTGTTACTGGATATCGTACTTTCTCGACATACATGGCCCAAGATTTTGAAAATAAATGTCGGTATAAACAAAAGTGTAGACTTTCGTACAATGTTGAAAACTATCGTACTTGCGTCGTCTGGTCAGTCGCAGCTCGGCGGATGTTATTGCCGCCAGTGGCGCGGTTGCAGCGAGACACGTAGCAAGTGATATTGTCCACGCTCCACTCCTCCTCCTCCTCCTCCTGTTCCTCCCCCGGATCCTCTCGCTTCTTCAACCCTTCTTCCCCCCCCCATCACCACCCCCTCCATGGTACTGCCGGCTGGCTAACCCCTGTTCGTGACCCTTGCGTGGGCTGACCTCACTGCAACCCGAGTTCTCAGGAATCTTGAACGAATACCACGAGTCCCTTACCTGATATGAAGGACAAATTCGGTATATTTCCCAAGTTCTTTCGCTGGTTATAACCATCTGACGTAGGTATTGTAGTGATGCTTGACCGATGTCCGTTGGCATGTGATGTCGTAACAACTTTTGAAATATTGCCTAAGTGTAAGTGCTTACGAGCAATTCAGGAAACTTGACATCTTCTACAAGATTTTTACTCCTTAATCACAAAAGTCCTTGAGACCTTATCGCCCAGCATATTGGCTAATCGCCAGGGCCCAATCGGTCACTAACACGAATCCCGACCAACATGTGCAAGAAACGCGGGTCCCAGCCGCTGGAACCTGTCTGGCCTGGCCGATTTGCTGCCTTCGTAACTTGCCAGAAGCCACCAGAGAGGAGCGACCCTACCAGCGGCTGTAGATGGTGTAGGTGGAGAGGTAGAGTGTGTTCCACCTGTATGTCGCCGCGTGAGTCTTTGGCCGTGACCAGACAAATGAGCTACAGCCTGATTATGGGTCCATGAATAATTAATAGCAGCGAAGCTCATCCTCCCGCGGGCGGTACTGGTCAACCTATCCAGATTGTCAAATAATTATCGTTTTATACACATGAACCTTCATCTTTACACTCATAGGTTACTCATCATCAATTTTACTTGATGGTATCTTACGTTATCGTATATGACCAGATTTAAAACAATGATCAGGTGACGCGAAGACAGGTGTCTATCGTAAGAATGCGCGTATCATCATACCCTGGCAACACCAGGACTTGTGAATGAAGGCTCGCGCCGCCGCTCATTGGCCAGCTTCCCTGTGTCCGATTCCCTGGTCGAATACCTCACCTAAATACTTCCGACCTCACTTTCGTTTCTTTTTTATCATTTATCCATTCATGTTTATTCTAAGAGTTGTCTTAATGTTAATTACCGATATTACACAAGAGACTGATTCTTATCACAATGGAAGTATTTTTACACCGACTTAAATGCCCAGAAAAAATTTAAATTTCATTTAAGTTAATTTTCCCATCCTAAGAGTAGACATTATTAATAGATTATTACGACCGTTTCAGAGTTCGACCAGGACCCAGCCATCGGTGTGGCCAGCTGTTGTAAACCAGGAAAGAAAAAAGTCATGTGGCGCTTATGAGGGATAGCTTGTCGTGAGCTATTGGCTACACTGCTGGGCTCACCGCGCCAAGGTTAGCCTCTACGCCCCGCTGGATACCTCACGCTTCATGCTAGGTTTTCAGCGTGCGCCTCATGCTTCACGCTACATCTCCACGGACATCACACTTAAAACACCTCCACTTAAGGATGGACATCTCACGCTTCACACAACCAAGTAAGTGGCAAGAATCATTCCCTTTGTTGTATTGCTACAATTACCCCGCGCCATCGCGCCAAAGCTCGCTATTGTTCATGCACGGGTCAGTGGTGACAGCGCGAGGGTCGGTAATCAATAAGACCAGGTTGGCAGTCATAACACCGATTACCATAATTATATTGAGCCGTCCGCAGGCAGTCCCCCGTCCCCCGCACTCGTAACGGTGAGTTTCACCTTACGCAAATCAAACTATTTCAGGTTTTGTACAGCTTTCACATCTGGCTATATTTAAGAGTATCATAATCATTGTAACGGATCAGCAACGAATGGGAATAAATGCTGATTTGCTAACGTAACGCAGACGTTATTAATATTTGGCGGTAACTAACGACAATAAATAATCGGACTATTATATTCAGGTCTGCTAAATAACTGGGAGAATAATATACACCATGACCTCAATAAGTAGCAGTACAGAGAGGGAGGGCTGGAATGAACGCACTTTCACCTGAAGAGCAGCAGCAGCAGCAGCCTAGTGTGCTGAGAGAAGTGAGAGGAAGGAAGGCCTTGGCCTCACGCTGGAATGTTTACGTTTCGCCAACTTACGGGTTTGTTCGCTTACGTTATTACCTTTTTTTTTTTTTTATTTCGCATACTAGGTTTATTAAGTCATAATCATATATATATATATATATATATATATATATATATATATATATATATATATATATATATATATATATATATATATTACGGAGAGTAGACTTGAAAATTTTAAAATTAGTAAATCAAGTACTTCGTATGCAACTGAGCAACTAGAATGAGACATCCTTTTGCCCAGCTCCAAGTTGGATATGTGTCTTCACTGAACCACGATATTCAGCCGGAAACGTTTAAACTAAAGGACGAACTAAAACTTTTGTTAATAATTGTATAATATTCATTCCTTATCAACTGTTAAGTAATTGAACATTAAAGTTGAAAGTATATTTCCCTCTTCAGATATTAATTTAAAAGTTTTAGGTTAAAAATTGAGTTAAATAACGCAAATTAAAAAATAATGCCCTTGTTGCCGTTATTCATTGGTAGAAAAAAAAATCTGAACTTGTGATAATAATAATGGTACTGTTCTGAACAATTTTAGTCCACAAAACTTAATTTAACCCGTATACCTTAAAAAAAAATGTGTATTTTGCCAAATCAACCATTGGGGTTAAATTTACAAATAATAAACATATTCCTTAAATCACTGACAAATCTATAACCTAACCTACCATTGATACTATATAATTTAGCCTATTAGAAGCTTAAAATCAGGGGAAAATTATTTGTATAACTCACACCCTCATAGAAGGTCACGATGTTTAAGTAAAAAAAACAGAGGTGATATGACGTTTGATACACACACACACACACACACACACACACAACCAGTCTGAACAGCATTGAAATTTTAACCCCATAACTGATCATCCCACTACAGCATGTAGGCCCGCCTCCTCATCTCGTATCCCTCACTAGCAGTCGTCAGCCACGGCGGACTCCATATTGACACAACACCTCAGCCAACTTCCTCCTCACCAGCAGCAGCGTCTCTTCCCTATATCTACTTCCCTCGTTTTCTTTATCACAGTTGTGATGAGAGCGTTGCCTTACAACCTGATGTCTTGTTTATATATGTTGGAATTCGTTCTTTCATGCGTTTTTTTCCCCATTTTTAAATATGAAATGAAGCGTTATTTAATAGAGGACCTGATATGATCGCCTTTAAGTTATGGTAATTTTTTTTCCGTCGTGTTTTTTTTCTTTTTTGTTCAAAATGGTGTTACATCTTTTGTTACAACACGAACGAAATTCATTGGTCGTCAAGGCTTTCGTACGTCTGGTATTGGATCGTTGTGTGGACTAAAACTTTGTCTCTCCTCCGTTGGAGAGAAAAGAAATATATATAATGTTTTTGCTCAGTTTCTTCGTTTTAAGTTTATTCTGTTTTATTCTAGTGCACAATTGCCTAACCCAGGCCTTTAACCTAAGGCCTTTGACCTAACCCTTACAGTCGTGGTCGAGGGACAGCAGACTCTAGGGCGTAGTGAAAAATTTGTTTGTCGAGTGTGTAAAGAGGAGGCATTTGTCGAGGGTGAGGTGAGGATGGGTGTGTGTGTGTGTGTGTGTGTGTGTGTGTGTGTGTGTGTGTGTGTGTGTGTGTAAGGATTGGCCAGGACTAAGCTTGTCACGGGCTCTTGTCAATGACAGCCCCTACTCGATTGTGCCATTACTGGCACAGGTTGGGTGTGTGTGTGCTCGGGGTGCCATTATTGGCACAGGTTAGGTGTATGTGTCCGGTGTGCCATTACTGGCACAGGTCAGGTGCACGCGCATCCCCTATGGGCTAACTTACTTATGATAACGTTTTTGGATTATTTTGCTACCTGTTGCAAAGTATTAAACATTACGGATCGTATATACTTTGTTAGATTTAATTGTGATCAATGGACAGGAGCCTTGAACCCAAAGTCCACACAGTGAGTCAAAATTGCAAAGAATAAATATTATTTTTGCATTGGTGAATATTTTTTACAATTATTTATTTCATTGCGTACTATCATTGCCAGTATTTTTTTTTCATAAAAAAAACGGCGTTAATTTACAGAATCTGATTATTTTTTAAAGATGGCGTATGTGTAGCGAAAACGTGTATGGTCTAAGAACCATCACGAATGAGGGAAGTGGAGACATATTTGGATCTGCGCCATACAATACGACGGGATGGCCATGATCATGGCAGTTGATAGATAGGCTATAAGATAAAACGTAACTATCCTGCAGAGAAAGAGAGAGGGGAAAATCTAGAGACAGACAGACAGACGGACGGACAGACAGAGGCACACACACACACACACACACACACACACACACACACACACACACACACAGATGCTTAATAATGATATTCCAAACAAGCTGCCGCTGTGTGGGTCCTTCTGTTCATATTAAACACATCGTTTCTCGCGTGGAATGTCAATTTCCGATATATTCTGTCAATTCTGTTTTCTCATATATATATATATATATATATATATATATATATATATATATATATATATATATATATATATATATATATATATATATTTGATTTCTAGAAGACGAAAGTATGTCAAGTTACAGGGAATCTGACATTGTGTATTTAACTTAACTTATCTTCGTGATTTATAACCTTTACTATGGAGATGAGTGAGTATCTTGAGCCATACTGCTCCTAATCAAACTGGGATTTTGGGCGTTTCATAAGTGTGTACAGTCCGATTGTACTTCTATGTAGGAAATAATATTAAAAAAAAAAGAATTACCAAGAGTATTGCTGGATAGCTCTGGGTCTGACGTAAGAAGGAAAATATTGCATCAGATCTTGAATAATATATTTGTGTTTTTCTGCTCAGATGCGACTGGTTATTCATGAGGCATAAATCATCAATTTTCTCGAATGATAGACAATTTGTTTTTATCTATCCCTCCCGTAATGTCTTACAGAATGAAAATAAAATTCCGGTCAAATTAGTAACTAAACTGAATATTGATTGTTATATATATATATATATATATATATATATATATATATATATATATATATATATATATATATATATATATATTTCAATTTATTGTAGTTAAATATTCAGAATAATATAAAAGGAATTACGATTAACTATCGTAATATAAAAGCATAGATTAGCCCAAGATCAAGCTTAAACTGTCTAATGGAATCATTTAAAGAAACATATACACGACAAACAGGACTTGCCAAAGCAGCAGACACATACATACCTGTGTGTATTCTCTGGTGAGCCTTGAGGTGAGAGGACTTGGTGTAGACTTTGGTACAACCTGCAATAGCAAGGAGGCTAAAATTAGCGCCAATGCCACGGTGAGCGAGGATGATATACGTGCTAGGATTATACATCAACCAATGACAGTTATGTGATACGCGCTACCCTACAACTGTCCTTAACTACAACACAATGATTACAAGCAGATTCCGTAATACATGAAATTATTTCTACGTTGAAGCATAAACTAAATGTTCTGTGTAATTATCAATGTCGACTACGAGACATGCAATTCAAACATACTAACACTAGATTAAATAACGGGCGCTCGAGTACTGCAGTTCATAAAACATTTGTTCGACGAGAACAACAATTTTTTTTATATATGACAAATAATGTTAAACTGTAAGTTATAGAATGATAACGAATATCGTTTTCTATGGTGACTTCTTTTTAGCATACACTCACTGAATGAGATGGACTAATCATAGTTTATGCAATTATTAAGTTAATGTACCAGATTACTGTGGAACGCGTAATATATATATATATATATATATATATATATATATATATATATATATATATATATATATATGTGTGTGTGTGTGTGTGTGTGTTAATTGATACAGCAAACACAAATATCTACATAATGAACAGAAATATTTTGCGCGATGGAAATGTACTGACGTCAGATAATAGTTTATGAATAATTATTTTATTTCTCAAAATCATTCCACTCGCATATTAGTGTACTCTAAAAATAGTCGTCCAAATCAAGACATAAACAGCAACTGACTTATCTAGTTATCTATGTCGATAACGGAAAAAAATGGAAGACATCCATGACAAACAAAATGTTAATTGTGTAAGGTGTAACTATTCTAAAAAGCTTTCAAAAACACTCATTCCAACTAATAATCGTAATTACCTTACTGTGTCCTTAACTGGAAAGCTGTGAAAAGAGATACCAACATTATTTTCTTATTGCTGGATCAGTTTGCTGGAATAATACTAGGTAATGTACCTCTTTGTGGCGACTTCTACTGTTTCCTTAAATTGTGTGTGTCAGGTGGTGGAAGAGCCAGCCAAGCGTTTGCACGCTCGCTGTGTATTTACTTTTGTTATCAGTCGGTGTTAGGATCTTGTACTCTTTGATTCCATACAAGTACATATGTTTTGATACTATCTGTAACCACAGGGTTATTCTTGCATCAGTACGACGTGTTGGAAAAAAAATTGATGCTAGCCAGAACACACTGGAAGTATGAATGTTATTTAGTTAAGGACCATAAGTTACTTTAGTTACGTTAACTTTTGTTTGTACACTTGTTTGGGGGGAAGGATAGTTAGTTACGTTAACTTTTGTTTGTACACTTCTTTGGGGGTAAGGATAGTTAGTTACGTTAACTTTTGTTGATACACTTGTTTGGGGAAGGAAAGTTAGTTACATTAACTTTTGTTTGTACAGTTGTTTGTGGGGAAGGATAGTTAGTTACGTTAACTTTTCTTTGTACACTTGTTTAAGGGAAGGATAGTTAGTTACGTTAACTTTTGTTTGTACACTTGTTTGGGGGAAAGGAGGGGAAGGATAATTGGTTACGTTAACTTTTGTTTGTACACTTGTTTGGGGGAAGGATAGCTAGTTACGTTAACTTTTGTTTGTCCACTTGTTTAGGGGGAAGGATAGCTAGTTACGTTTACTTTTGTTTGTACACGTTTGGGGGAAGGATAGCTAGTTCCGTTAACTTTTGTTTGTACACTTGTTTGGGGGGAAGGATAGCTAGTTACGTTAACTTTTGTTTGTACACATTTGGGGGAAGGATAGCTAGTTACGTTATCTTTCGTTTGTACACTTGTTTGGAGGGAAGGATAGCTAGTTACATTAACTTTTGTTTGTACACTTGTTTGGGGGGAAGGATAGTTAGTTACGTTAACTTTTGTTTGTACACTTGTTTGGAGGGAAGGATAGCTAGTTACGTTAACTTTTGTTCGTACACTTGTTTGAGGGAAGGATAGTTAGTTACGTTAACTTTTGTTTGTACACTTGTTTGGAGGGAAGGATAATTAGTTACGTTAACTTTCGTTTGTACACTTGTTTGGGGGGAAGGATAGTTACGTTAACTTGTGTGTACACTTGTTTGGGGGGAAGGATAGTTACGTTAACTTGTGTGTACACTTGTTTGGGGGGAAGGATAGTTACGTTAACTTGTGTGTACACTTGTTTGGGGGGAAGGATAGTTACGTTAACTTGTGTGTACACTTGTTTGGGGGGAAGGATAGTTACGTTAACTTGTGTGTACACTTGTTTGGGGGGAAGGATAGTTACGTTAACTTGTGTGTACACTTGTTTGGGGGGAAGGAAAGTTAGTTACATTGACTTTTGTTTGTACACTTGTTTGGGGGGAAGGATAGTTAGTTACGTTAACTTTTGTTTGTACACTTGTTTGGAGGGAAGGATAGCTAGTTAGGTTAACTTATTTTTTTTTTGGAGGGGGAGGAAAGAAGTTGAGAGGTATGATGGTATCCAACTTACCGGGGAAGTCACAGTGGTGGATACGTCGCTTCTCCAGTTCCGGGTTGTTCCTGCGGGAGTATTTGACAACACCTCCTTCGTTGAGTAGTGTGGAGGGCAGAGACGGCGACGTGACCATGATGGGAGGGGCGCCCACGCCTCTCCCACCGCCGCCCAGGCTCGTGGTACAGACAGGGCTCCCGCTCACGACGGCGTTCGACGTCGGTGAGGGTGGGACGACGTAGGGCGGAGGCGGCGTGCGACGGAAATGTGGGTCTGCGGGCGAGCCGTGGTCCGACGCTGGCGGAGTGGGCGGCATGTAGACTCGCGCGGGCGGACCCATGGTGCTGGTGGACGGGAACCTGAAGGCCGGATGGGTGTTGGTGGGCGTGGATGTGGGCGTGGGCGTGGAGGTAACGGGCATCCTCGGGGGCAGGATCAGCGGCGGCGAGGGCGTGGAGAGCAGCTGCGTCAGGGTGGGTTCCTCCAGTTTGATGGGGGCGGCATTGACGTGCGTCTCGTAGCTCCTGCCGCCCGACATGGAGGTGAGTTGCGCGTGCGCGTCGTGCGACTCCGGGTCCAGGTGTCTGAGGGAAGACGACACATCGGTCCATAACGTAAGCTTGGAGTCGACGGACACGGGTTCTGGCTTGATGAACACCTCCTCATCGTGGTTGTCCCGTAAGCTGACGGGCGACACATAGGTGTTGGCGCCTCGGCGGCCGGCCACCCACCCGCCCGTGTTGGGGTCCACTTCGCCCTCGAAGAATTCGTCGATCTGCGAGGCAGAGTCGCGACGAGGTTGTACTGACTGTTCTGGCATGCTGGGAAGGTACTTGTCCAGCTCTTTCTGAGGGAGACAGTATACCAGTTTGGCCTTTAGTCTGGGGAAAGAAGGTGAGGGTGGGGACACACACACACACACACACACACACACACAACATATTTACAACTCGTACACATTACGGGTCACAACAGCGTGGTTCGCATACTATTCCGACACAATACCGACTTCTCGATAGCTCATTCACAACGCCAAGTTCACAGTAATACATCATCAACATCGCATTCACAGCAACAGTTGTTACGTTCACATCAGAACCTTCACATCACAACCTCCGCAGTCACTATAACCTCACCAAACCCGCTCACCTTCAAGTAAGAAAGCAAAACAAATAATCATCGCGATGAACAACATTTACACAACACAATGTTTTGACAACATATGGTGGACATGAAAATGCAATTACGAATCTTTCTCAACTTGGTCGAATAAGACTTACGCGAGGCATTCCTATCCAGAAGCAGAGGAGTGAGCAACGAGAGAGAATACCAATCTAATTATCCAGGTCTCACCAGACAACCAATCATGGTATTAACGACAATGATTCCTCTCTAATCTCTCACCTGGTCAAATTCTACCGTTCGACGCGATTTTTTTTTTCCCCTTTTTGTCTAAAATGTATTTTGTCTGATGGGTGTCATTCGCTTTAATATATTTCAAAGGAAAGTTGTCTTCACTTTTTCACGGAAAGATTTGTACTCGTGTTAACTTGAGTAGTATCTTTTCTTTTGTGCCCTTTAATCTCTCACTAGCTAAAAATATCTGCCATTCCAACCCACTTGTTTTTATATAACTTTCATTTCTGTTTAGAGGCTGTATCACTGATCTTACTATATATCAATGCATATTTATTTATGTCATTTTTCCTTAGAGATTAGTAAACATGTGAAGTTTAATTATCTTACAATGGGTTCTTCATAGACGAACCAGACCATTTCGTAATTATTGACGTTGTTAAGCCTCATCTTTAACCCCGCTAATCCTTTAAGTGAATGAGGTCAGTATCATTAGCTACATCATTAGCCAATCCGGTGTTCCCCAGTTGACCTTACTTGACCATTTCACGGATTCTTAAGACCTGCCCAAACCCACCTGGGTGACCTCCCGTAAATGAAGAAGTC
Organism: Panulirus ornatus; assembly: GCF_036320965.1. Lineage (NCBI taxonomy): Eukaryota > Metazoa > Arthropoda > Malacostraca > Decapoda > Palinuridae > Panulirus > Panulirus ornatus. The sequence goes on along the minus strand of NC_092225.1, from coordinate 101,717,660 downwards.
GTTAGCGCCCCTCGTCTGGGGCGAACACACGTGTTCTGCCCGCAGCCACTCACATAGTCCAGTCAGGTCACAGCAGGTCATCAGTTACGTCACGCGTTTAGAATATGGCTGCGGAGGGACGCGTCCGAACCTTGTGAAAGTTGCTGAAACCATTCTGTTCGCTTAAGGCAATGTGCTAGTCTCATAATAATAGAGGGAGTGATTCATATACATGTTGCGTGTGTATTTGTGTACGAATACTGATATCCAATAGGAACACACAGACAAATCCACCGTTTGCGAGGGAGAAGTTGCAGAAGTTGGTGACTGAGTTTGGAAAGGTGTGTGTAAGGAGAAGGCGGAGGAGTAACGATGCTGTTTCTTGTAGGGCGGGGTAGCGACAGGAATGGATGAAGGCAAGCAAGTATGAATATGTACATGTGTATATATGTATCCGTCTGTGTATGTATTTATATGTTGACATGTATATGTGCGTATGTGGGCGTTTATGTATACAAATGTGTATATGAATGGATGGGCCATTCTTCGTCTGTTTCTTGGCGCTACCTCGCTGAAGCGGGAAACAGCGATCAAGTATTATAATAATAATAATAATAATAATAATAATAATAATAATAATAATAATGATAATTAATTATATATATATATATATATATATATATATATATATATATTTATATATATTTATATATATATATTTCTTTCTTTCTTCTTTTAAACTATTCGCCATTTCCCGCGTTAGCGAGGTAGCATTAAGAACAGAGGACTGGGCCTTTGAGGGAATACCCTCACCTGGCCCAATTCTCTGTTCCTTCTTTTGGAAAATTAAAAAAAAAACGAGAGGGGAGGATTTCCAGCCCCCCGCTCCCTCCCCTTTTAGTCGCCTTCTACGACACGCAGGGAATACGTGGGAAGTATTCTTAATCCCCTATCCCCAGGGATAATATATATATATATATATATATATATATATATATATATATATATATATATATATATATATATATATATATATGTGTGTGTGTGTGTGTGTGTGTGTGTGTGTGTGTGTGTGTGTGCGAGTGTGTGTGTGTGTGTGTGTGTGTGTGTGTGCGAGTGTTTGTGTGCGAGTGTGTGTGTGTGTGTGTAGAGGGGTCAGCACAGGTGTGTCCCCTTGGGAGTATAACCGTCGCTGCCTCTCCTCCTCATCAAGAGTGACTCTAGGGATAACACCTGGGGCACCACCGCTCCCTCACACGACCGCAATTTGCCACACAACCACAGTACTTACTGCAGACTCGCAAGTCAGCCCATAAATAATGGCCCCCAGCCCCTTTAAGAAACCTCTTGTTGTGGTGGTTTCCAGCTCATTGTAGCTTCATCCATGTTCCTTGTGTGAACGAGGATCTTAAAGAGGTCAAGGGAATTATCAACACACACACACACACACACACACACACACACACACACACACACACACACACACACACACACACATCCTGGCTAATCCCTCCAGCGACTCCCGCGGTTTCATTCATAAGAATTCCTTCCCCTCCCACCACCACCACAGAAGCTACGGGTGTGAATGAACTTGACCCCGACTTGTAACGAATACTACGCTTAAAAGGAAAAGAAAAAAAGAAATGTAGCATTTCTGGTATGTAATGGCCTTTTACTTCTATCATCATTCTTCTCAGATAAGTTTGTAGCATTTCCAGCACAGAATGACCTCAACTTTATTATTAACATTTCCAGCACATAATGGCCCCTACTTTATTATTAACATTTCCAGCACAGAATGGCCCCTACTTTATTATTAACATTTCCAGCACAGAATGGCCCCTACTTTATTATTAACATTTCCAGCACAGAATGGCCCCTACTTTATTATTAACATTTCCAGCACAGAATGGCCTCAACTTTATTATTAACATTTCCAGCACAGAATGGCCTCTACTTTATTATTAACATTTCCAGCACAGAATGGCCTCAACTTTATTATTAACATTTCCAGCACAGAATGGCCTCTACTTTATTATTAACATTTCCAGCACAGAATGGCCTCAACTTTATTATAAACATTTCCAGCACAGAATGGCCTCAACTTTATTATTAACATTTCCAGCACAGAATGGCCTCTACTTTATTATTAACATTTCCAGCACAGAATGGCCCCTACTTTATTATTATTCTCCTCGGAGAAAGATCTCACCAAATGACCACCTGTTACACAGAATACAAAGCGAATGCAAAGGGCGATTTTTTAAAGTATAACTTTAAGAGAAAACAATTATAGATTTATGAGAGCTTAGTAACTTTTTTTTTTTTTTTTTTTAAGTTGTAGCGAGGAACCGATTCGTTGATTAATGCTCCTGCCTAAATGCTCTTGTCTGGTGAGCGATGGCAATGAGACGGTCATTTTTTTTTTAAGGGGAAACATCGCTAGATTATGGCTCCTCCTCCCTCTCTCTCTCTCTCTCTCTCTCTCTCTCTCTCTCTCTCTCTCTCTCTCTCTCTCTCTCTCTCTCTCTATGAGCGCCATGCAGCAGCCAGAGAACACCACCAGCACTACATGTCCGCCTTCAGGTATATTTATTAACCAGGCCTTACTAGGGTACCGAAATCATGCCCACCTGTTCCATCCACCTCTCCAGGCGCTCCTGAAGATGACTTGATGAAATTAAATCGAAATTTTTGAGACAATTTTTGAAGACGTCTTATATACCCCCCTCCCCCACCCCCCACTGCTCTCCAACCAATCCTGCCTAGTCATGTAAGAAAAAAAAAAGATATTTCATCTTGAAACATTAAAAAAAACAGTTATCTGGTCATTTTTACGAGAGAGAGAGAGAGAGAGAGAGAGAGAGAGCCATTATCACATCACAAGTGAAAAATTAGGGGTAATTTCCATATTTCCTAAAACAACAGACCTGAAGAATTATGTTATATTACCCAACATAATGTTAACGCTTGTCTTAGCTTATCTTTACCAGGAGCACAATACAGAAACGATTTTATAATATATAGCAAAAAAAGTTACTTTAAACATATAAGGCAATTCTTATGATGATAAAAAGAAAAGAAAATATTTGAAAGTTTGATTCATTTCTCCTTTTCGAACGAAATGCATATTTGACCGACTTTGTTAAATTTATCAATGAATCATGAGAATGATAGAATAATTCACATAACGTACAGAAGACACAGATTCCTTCAGATAATTGAAGCAATAATTACTACCACCTTCTTAATTAAGTTACGCTTCCTCAATCCTGCAATGCCAGATTTAGCTTTTATGGTAATTGGGCATATAGCTGATAATCCTTTGTGTCATCTTAACCTCGCTGCATAAGAGTTCAGTCGATAAACCATACTCGACCTATGTGTACTTTGCTATACAGTCGATAACCACGAACTATGTAGGAGTCTTCGTTGCCCTAAAAAAAAAAAAAAAAAGATATTACCTGGACATAAAGCCATTATTCTCATGCCCCTTGTAGCTTCGCGGGGGTCGTGGGTGGTGTGCCCACCAACACACACACACACACACACAACACACACACAGGCGGAGGCGATGAGGACGCCCTCAACACACATACCCTCACACACGTACCGGCTGCCAGCTGGAGCATCATTTTTATCAAAAGGTCAGCAGCAGAACACACACAATACCTGGTTTTAAGTCAACAAAAAACGGGAGATATTCAACCCGAAACTGATCGTCTGTGTGGGGTCAAACCCCCCCTCCTCCTCCTCCACCCTCACCCGCCTTTTTGCTAGAGGAGTTGGCTGTTTGAGGTGAGTCCTGGAGGGAGAGTTGGGGGCAAGTGGGTGTAGGAACTTGTTAAAACAAGTTATTAAGTGTATTAAGTGTGAGGGGCAGGGTGTAGCGTGTGAAGAAGTGGTGGTGGTGGAGGGGGGTGAGGGGGGGGGGTTGAATTGTGTTCGCGTGTGGGGTCTTCAGTGTCACGTACATGCATCATTTCCTCTCGTTTTTTTTTATGTATACACCAAGTCTTCGTTTCTGTTTATTATCATTTGTTTGTTTTTTTTATTATATTTCGTAGACATTAGAAGTGCGTCGCCTCGTTCAAAATAAGTCGTTAAGACAACCAGCATAATGACGATTCGCACCCATGCGACGCACACCCACACGCACTCTTAAACTCTCACATCCTTCCTCTCCTCCCACACACACTCTCACCCACGCACCTTCCTTCCTCCACACTCAAATGATCCTCCCTCCCTCCCTCCCTCCCGCTCCCTCTCTCTCGCTCTACCCAAAGACACCGGTATTCCTCCTCCTCCTCCTCCCTCCTCCTCCTCCTCACTGCTCGTACGAGGCCACACAGATGAATGGCCAACCAACCAACACTAGACGCTCGCACACCCAGCCAATCAACCAGCGCCGCCACCCCATTTGATGACAACGACCATCCGGTTGTTACCGGACACATGTGGTTGGCTGAGGTACCGGAAGCCTGGCACGTGAGTGTCGTGTCTGTCATGAGCTGTCGTGGGAACATCTCACGGGCCTTCGCAGGCCATTACGTGTACCCACTGTGGGGGAGGAACACCTACACGATCCACGACCTATGGGCTACATATAATGACACACACACACACATACACACACACACATATATATATATATATATATATATATATATATATATATATATATATATATATATATATATATATATATATATATATATATATATTATTTTTTGTCATACGAGGTAACGCCAAGAACTGATGAAGAAAGGCTACATCCGCTCACATGTATTTCCTAGCTTTCATGTGTAATGCACCGATACCACAGTTCCCCAGGCCCCACAGGCCTTTCCATGGTTTACCCAGACGTTTCACATGCCCAACAGCACGTCGACCCCAGTATACCACATCATTCCAGTTCACTCTATCCCCAGTACGTCTTTCATTTTCCTACATGTTCAGGCCTCGATCGCTCATGATGTTTAACGATCTATCGTTCCCGCTTCTCCTTGTTCCCTCCACCTCTGATATATATATATATATATATATATATATATATATATATATATATATATATTTATATATATTTTACTTTCGTCGCTGTCTCCCGCGTTCGCGAGGTAGCGCAAGGAAACAGACGAAAGAATGGCCCAACCCACCCACATACACATGTATATACATACACGTCCACACACGCAAATATATATACCTATACATCTCAACGTATACATACTTATACACACACAGACATATACATATATACACATGTACATAATTCATACTGTCTGCCTTTATTCATTCCTATCGCCACCCCGCCACACATGAAATAACAACCCCCTCCCCCCGCATGTGCGCGAGGTAGCGCTAGGAAAAGACAACAAAGGCCACATTGGTTCACACTCAGTCTCTAGCTGTCATGTATAATGCACCGAAACCACACCTCCCTTTCCACATCCAGGCCCCACAAAACCCATGGTTTACCCCAGACGCTTCACATGCCCTGGTTCAATCCATTGACAGCACGTCGACCCCGGTATACCACATCGTTCCAATTCACTCTATTCCTTGCACGCCTTTCACCCTCCTGCATGTTCAGGCCCCGATCACTCAAAATCTTTTTCACTCCATCTTTCCACCTCCAATTTGGTCTCCCACTTCTCCTCGTTCCTTCCACCTCTGACACATATATCCTCTTGGTCAATCTTTCCTCACTCATTCTCTCCATGTGACCAAACCATTTCAAAACACCCTCTTCTGCTCTCTCAACTACACTTTTTACTACCACACATCTCTCTTACCGTATTATTACTTACTCGATCAAACCACCTCATACCAAATATTGTCCTCAAACATCTCATTTCCAGCACATCCACCCTCCTCCGCACAATCTATCTATAGCCCACGCCTCGCAACCATATAACATTGTTGGAACCACTATTCCTTCAAACATACCCATTTTTGCTTTCCAATCTTCTTTGTCAATCTTTCCTCACTCATTGTCTCCACATGTCCAAACCATTTCAACTCACCTTCCTCTTCTGCTCTGTCAGCCACACTCTTTATTTCCAAACATCTCTCTTACCCTTTCATTACTTAGTTCATTAAACCACCTCACACTTACATTGACCTGCATTACCCGCGTGTGTGTGTGTCATTTATTTTGTACGGACGGGAAGACAACAGTACAAATATCGGTTGTTGTAAACGAAAAGGCAAGATGCAGTATGAATTCTTTTGACCTACAACAGGATAGACGAAGAAAAATACTTGGATGTAATGATTTCGGATGACTTTAAGATTAACAAGTAAGCAGAGCACGGAAGCAGTTAGGTATAAAAGGTGAACAAAATTCTTGGATTCAGAAAGTAGGGCTACCCAAATTAAGTCTATGGAAATGAACCTCACTCTTTACAAGTCTTTGCAAGGTCCTCATCTTGAAGATTGGGTTCAATTTTGGTCACCCCACTTGAAAAAAAAAAAAAAAAGACAAGACAGACCGAATTGGAGAGAAATGAGAGACGAGCTACCAAGATCATTCCCAGATAGAGAAACAAATGGAAGAAAACGTGACTAAACGAATTCAGTTTAGTTTGCTTAGAAAAGAGAAGTTTAAGAGCTGATCTGATACAGGTACGGAAAATTCTTTGACTTCGAAAATCTCGGTCTAACAAGCAACTTGATGGTAGATTCGTCTGAATTCACTCGTCGTAAAGGACATAGATTCGTGGGCAAATGTTTATTAACCCCGAGTGAGGCGAAATATCTTTTTATTCAGCAGGATTATCAACACATAGAATGATTTTCCCAGTTCAAGTTGTTGAAGGCAGATCCATAGATACGCATAAGAACTCGATAAATATGTCGCTTCACATCCAGGAATGATAATACTTACGCCTCCTTGATTACGTAAAAAAAAGATGCCAGTGTTGTTTTCTCTCTATGAAAACATCTATATGTCTTTCTACTCTCACCACCAATCTTTAAGTCCCTCATCTCTTCCACCACCGCAAACAGCCTCGTTGGGAACCTAGTGGTCGGTTGCTGTGTCATCTCCACTGTACACAAGGTCCTGCCCTTCAAACAAGCACTGGACAGTCCTTGTTTTGACAGATTTCCTCGACATTACATTTTCACGTAACGGAATTCCAAGATTCTCGAATTTTGTTTCTTATTCTTTCCTCTTTATGTAAATGTTCCTCTAGTCTTCTCTTGTTGTAGGTGCACACCGTGCTTATAATGGTGGTGTACACCGTGCTTATAATGGTGGTATACACCCGTGCTTATGGTGTTGTACGTGTCGTGCATAATAAGTTGTAGGTGTACGCCGTGCTTATAATGGTGGTGTATACCCGTGCTTATGGTGTTGTAGGTGTCGTGCATAATAAGTTGTAGGTGTACACCGTGCTTATAATGGTGGTGTACACCCGTGCTTATGGTGTTGTAGGCGTCGTGCTTATGAAGTTGTAGGTGTACGCCGTGCTTATAATGGTGGTGTATACCCGTGCTTATGGTGTTGTAAGCGTCGTGCTTATGAAGTTGTAGGTGTACACCGTGCTTATAATGGTGGTATACATCGTGCTTATGGTGTTGTAGGCGTCGTGGTTATGAAGTTGTAGGTGTACACCGTGCTTATAATGGTGGTGTATACCCGTGCTTATGGTGTTGTAAGCGTCGTGCTTATGAAGTTGTAGGTGTACACCGTGCTTATAATGGTGGTGTATACCCGTGCTTATGGTGTTGTAGGCGTCGTGGTTATGAAGTTGTAGGTGTACACCGTGCTTATAATGGTGGTATACATCGTGCTTATGGTGTTGTAGGCGTCGTGCTTATGAAGTTGTAGGTGTACACCGTGCTTATAATGGTGGTGTACACCCGTGCTTATGGTGTTGTAGGCGTCGTGGTTATGAAGTTGTAGGTGTACACCCGTGCTTATAATGGTGGTATACATCGTGCTTATGGTGTTGTAGGCGTCGTGGTTATGAAGTTGTAGGTGTACACCGTGCTTATAATGGCGCTGGATGAGGGAGAGCGTATCCAGTTTACGTTCCTTACTGGAAGTTATTTATTCACACTTTCTGAGAGTAAATGACATATCCTCATAATCTGGCCTACAATTCCACACTTACAGGAGACCCTGTATACATCCCCTACACCCGGTAACTCCCAAACAACATTTTCACAACACGTTATTCCTCCCCTCCAACTTCCTTGAAATGCAAGATCCACGGAGGTACGTCATATCCAAGTTTAGTTCTGATGTTTGTGGCATGTTTTACCTCTGAGACACCTCCAGTTATAACCATGAAAGGTGTTTTGATGTTTACCAGCATTGCATACATTGATTGCTATGTTATTTTCCCCAAATGTATCTGATTAAGTAGTTTGCATCAGTATTCCAAGATTTCTCCCACAGTCACTTGTCTCTCTGTTTACGGAAGGTGGATACGAAGCCGCGAAAAAAAAAAATAATAATCTCTCGATTTGTCGACTGAGGGAGGGAAAGTTTTTTTTGGGGGGATGAAAGTGGCAGCGTGTGGTATGGGGTATGTTAGATGACTCTCGGAAGTGTAAGTGTAAGGCGTCTGTGATATCTCCCCAGTTCAACTTTATCCACTTGATGTGGTACAGATTCATCTCGTCGTCCAGAAGACTTGACACTGGCTGACTGAGCATCATTTAACCTAGCCTACCTCGTAAGATGCTGATACATCAGTATCCCCTTCTATTCTTCGAAAACCTATTCTCTCATAAGCAATAACCGCCGTAAATTTCCTATCCACAGATATATATACACATGCTATTTCATGATGCGATTCTCAATCGTTCAGTCGCTCCTCTAAAGTAATAATGTCTCAAGATCGAATCTTGTGGCACTCCACGTCGATCATTGTTCCTCACGAATCTTTCGTCTTATCATTAACCAGCTCACGAATCTTTCATCATTCGTCAGCTCACGAATCTTTCCTCTAATCATTCACCAGCTCACGAATCTTCCCTCTTATCATTCGTCAGCTCACGAATCTTTGCTCTCTTCATTCGCCAGCTCACGAATCTTTCCTCTCATCATTCGCCAGCTCACGAATCTTCCCTCTTATCATTCGCCAGCTCACGAATCTTTCTTCTCATCATTCGCCAGCTCACGAATCTTTCCTCTCATCATTCGCTAGCTCACGAATCTTTGCTCTCTTCATTCGCCAGCTCACGAATCGTTGCTCTCTTCATTCGCCAGCTCACGAATCTTTGCTCTCTTCATTCGCCAGCTCACGAATCTTAGCTCTCTTCATTCGCCAGCTCACGAATCTTAGCTCTCTTCATTCGCCAGCTCACGAATCTTTCCTTTCATCATTCGCCAGCTCACGAATCTCATCATTCGCCAACTCACGAATCTTTCCTCTCATCTTTCGCCAGTCATTTTCACGTTCTAATGACTTAAGCTTCTTATTTCACCTTCATTGATTACGTTTTATGGGTAACTATGTCAAAACCACAAAATCCTAATAAATACAATGTCTCCTTTTATCATTTTTTTTTTTTTCGCCTCTGTATTATTTGTGTGGATCTGTCGTAGAAAATGTACGAGATTAATAACACGATTCTTAACCTTTCCTTCAAAACTGGCCATCACGTAGCAGCTTCAAGTAACTGAAATGCACTAAGATATGTATTGAGAAATCTTACAATCTGCGTTCTTGTATAACTTAAATACATTCACAATCTCTGCGCATGTACCTCTGTGCTGTTTTATTGCTCGGTAATAAGCAACAAGAGAATATATCGACGTACGTCATTAAAGAAAAAAAAAATTATACCAGAACCGATCAAAAATAAATGTCTCATCTTTTTACGTCAGAACCGATCAAACATAAATGTCTCAGTGTACACATAGTGTTTTCCTGTAATGCTGAACATCGTTTCTTTTACTGGAGCATTTAGCGAGTGTTGGCTGGGGTGAGGGACGGACGGACGAAGACAGTGCCTGAAAGAGCTACCACGTGTACACACACACACACACACACACACACACACACACACACACACACACATTGTATAATGGAATGATTATGGTCGTTTTTTTTTTTAAGATCCTGAATGAAAAAAAAAAGTAATTTTCTTCATTTGTACTTAGAGTAATTATCTCTTAAAACACGACAGACGGTACAAAATGTTTCATTATCATGTTTCACTTTTATGGGGAAAAAAAGGAAAGAAAAAAATATGCTGGAAAAAAAAAACGAAAAAATGGGTATCACTGAACAGTTGTGCTACCTCGCATCCTAAGCCACAACTCCGGAGAATAAAATCTAAGAAAAATCCTCTTCCAGCCTTCTGTCGTCGCCTTCCATTGTTTACCCGGAAACAAGCTTGACCTCATCCTCGGTACCATCCCGTTAACACAGTCGGGCCGTGACCCCGCTTGACCCGGGCTCGCTTGACCCCCAGTCAAAGGTTAGGTTTCACCGCGACCTGGCGCACGTTGCCCATCACCTCCGCCATCCGAGGTAGAACCTCGCCGAGATACTTCAGTTGGGGCTCAAAACAGGCTTGTGGTATGCATGTTACGACTCGTGCAATCTATGTAACTATACCGCAGTAAAGATCTCGTTGATGACGACTTAATTTTTTTAGGCTCATTATTTCGTTTTGGTATTAATGTTCACGTCACTGTATTATATATGGCTCTGTGAATTTCGAAAAAATATATTTGCATTTAATGATATGGAATCACTCCGATTTTGTAAATGAATGATTCTAGATCTCATCGTTTATCAGTTAAGAGAGTCGTAATATCTATTGCTCGATTACATTTTACACAAAACACAACATCCACCTAAGAGTCCACTATACTACAGTTCCACACACCCGACTTGTGCCAGTAATGGCACCCCGAGCACACACACACCCGACCTGTGCCAGTAATGGCACCCCGAGCACACACACACCCGACTTGTGCCAGTTATGGCACCCCGAGCACACACACACCCGACCTGTGCCAGTAATGGCACTCCGAGCACACACACACACACACACACACAACACACACACACACACACACTTGTAGTGTTGACATACAGAGGTATGGAGATTTTCAGTCCATAATACATTCGAATCCATGTGAAATTATGGTCTGCCACACTCCAGCCAGCCTTGGTGCATGTCGCTCAGTTGATAAATAAAGACTAGGAAAAAAAAAAAAACGAGCATTGTAACGCCTACGGCCTAACGATGCGGACCCCCAGCATAATGGTACATTGGCCTTTGACCTGAACCTTAAGGTTCAAATCGAACGTTGAGTCACCATAGACCAAAGGTGTGTTTCTACGTGGGCAATGACCGACGTACCTTCGTGATTTTAGTTATAAGAATTTATAACACGTGGATAGTTAGGTTATTTGAATTATAGGCTGTCACTGTTAAGTTATAACCACCAATAAAATACAATCATCGCATTCTTCAGGGGTTCAGAATGACTCTACTAACTTGCATGTTTTCTTTGCATATAAGGCTTGTATAACACAAGATAAAAATAAGTAAATGTACAATTATGTTTCAAGAAAAATTAAGTAATGCTTGTAATTGCATTTTTCTTTTCCAGATAAAAACTGTTTATTCTTGCCCTCAACGTAACCAACAACATTTTTCCCTTTTTTAATTTTCATTTTTTTACACTTTCCAATTTAGTGCAGAACATATCCGTTAGTGTTCCTGATACATTCACGTCTTATAATAAGGAAGAGAACGAGTTTGGGAGGGGCTAAGAATTTGGGGGGGAGGGAGGGGAGGAGTTTCTTGGAGGGTTCATGGGAGTGCGGTGACCAAGAGAAGGTTCAAAAATGTTTAACAAAATAAGAAGGTAATAGATCGTGGAGGGACTCCTGGGGAGGAGGGGGTTGTTCAATCACCAAAATTCATTAGTCCCTCCTTAAAAAATGATTGCGACAATCGGTACGAAATCAACTTGTATTTGCCATTCTTAACTCAAGATGTAACCCATAATAATCATACTGGTATTAAACAGTTTTGTAATTGATATATTCAAGTCGCTAGAAAATGTCGAACTCAGATTTTTTTAGCAAAGAATATTAAACTAGCATAAATATATGGTCCTCTGACATCTTCTTCGGAGGAATTTTTCTTTTCATATCCTCTCTTCTTGGATGATGTTCATTGCATAACCTTACGCTTTCCTTTTTCGTGAGAAACGAGGTGACTAAGCTGGCTCCGGATGATGATGATGATGATGATTTTACGTCAGTGTGAGATTACGTGAAGGTATACGCGTGTTCGGATTTCCGTTCGTCTTCCCCCTTCAGCGCAGGTCGCAAATTTTCCGGCACAATGTCTCGGGTTAACTTGATGATCATCTTCGTACACAATGTACACAAAGTCGTTTCAGATTGATACTTCTTGAAATCTTGTCCGTCATGACGCACGCGTGGACCGGGCAACGGAAACGTATATTTCTGGAGACGGATCTCTTGCTTCCGCTGGTGTGTCTAATGGTTTGAGTTACTTTACGTTCTCATTGTGGTTGTAGACCAGAATTTTCCTGGAACTGTTTGTAAACTTTAACCATATATGTGCATTCCGGTGACCTCTCAAATACAAAGTATTGGCAATGGTTTGTATCTTCACATGGCTCTAGTAGCTGACGCAGAGTGTGTGTGTGTGTGTGTGTCAGGCCAAAATCCATACTATGTACAGTAGACATATTCTTCACACTGGCTTTGTATGCATGTATGTCGTTAGATTTAAATAGATCATACCAGACTCTACAAATATACTATCCCCCTTTAAAGAACATATTTCCAATATTAACACAAATGAATATAAATGTTTTTACCGGTAGAAATATTGTTCAGAGTTTTCAGAAGACTTTAATTACCGGCACTCTGCTCAGATTGGAACCTTCTCACAATACTCAAACAGACTTTTGAGCGTCAAAAATTATATTATCATGACGTCAGAACACAGCCAACTGTGTCTCGCTGCATGTAATGCGTTGATCCCGAGTTTAACGTTATGAAATATTCTTTTAAGATTAAATTGATAAGATGAAGCTAAGTCCTCTGGCGATTAACTCATATCTATGGCAGTCTTAAGAGCTAGGCACCTGGGTTGAATGTGTTGTGGAGTATATTTACGTTTATACTGGCAGGAAATCTCATATTCTTGGCGACCAACACACATTGCGAGGACCCATCTCAAAGTCTTCAGTTTCCAACAAGTCGTCCTTACAGTGAACAAAGAAGATAAGATTTCCATACCTCGAAGTTCACCAACTTATACGAAGATATCTTTAGCTCTAAGTTCAGCAAACTTATACGAAGATATCTTTAGCTCTAAGTTCAGCAAACTTATACGAAGATATCTTTAGCTCTAAGTTCAGCAAACTTATACGAAGATATCTTTAGCTCTAAGTTCAGCAAACTTATACGAAGATATCTTTAGCTCTAAGTTCAGCAAACTTATACGAAGATATCTTTAGCTCTAAGTTCAGCAACTTATGCGAAGATATCCATAGTTCTAAGTTCAGCAAACTTATACGAAGATATCTTTAGCTCTAAGTTCAGCAAACTTATACGAAGATATCTTTAGCTCTAAGTTCAGCAAACTTATACGAAGATATCTTTAGCTCTAAGTTCAGCAAACTTATACGAAGATATCTTTAGTTCTAAGTTCAGCAAACTTATACGAAGATATCTTTAGCTCTAAGTTCAGCATATTTATACGAAGATATCCATAGTTCTAAGTTCAGCAAACTTATACGACTTATTAAAAGGTCACGCCATCATTAAGCAAGCCTTTGTTCCCAGAATGGTCTGAGGGGGAGGGATGGGAATGGCTGGGTTAAACCCAAATGTATTCTGGTTTAATCCAAGGCCACGACGACCATCTATTAAACCTAGTAAGATAAAAGATAAAAATGATAATAACAGATAGAGTATCTATGAAAAATCTTTGCATGACATTCACTTGACGCCCTTGTGGTCAGCATAGCACGTGACGACACACACCATTGGCTGTGTGGATCTGTAATGTACATTGTGAGAAATGACAGAAAAGCCGCACCAAATTGTGTCTAGCATCATCGGTCTTAGAAAACGTGTGGTGTATTCTGATGTCGAAGACTAAAATTTTCCCCCAGACAATGTCTGTTCGCTCTCTTGGTATCTGTTACTGTAGTGGTTGTATTAAACTCCTTTGCGTCACTGCTTAATTAAAGCAAGATGTCGCTGTTTGGTTTACATGTGTTCGTTGTTGTTGCTGCGATGTCACAAGTTATCGATTATTGGGTCATTAAGTCGACGGTAATTACATTCATAATATACGTATGCAAGGAAAACATTGTAGTGATGTGTGTGTGTGTGTGTGTGTGTGTGTGTGTGTGTGTGTGTGTAAAAAATTGGCCAAGACTAAGCTTGTCACGGGTTCTTGTCAATGACAGCCCCTTCTCGGGTGTGCCATTACTGGCACAATTCGGGTGTGTGTGTGCTCGGGGTACCATTACTGGCACAGGTCGGGTGTGTGTGTGCTCGGGGTGCCATTACTGGCACAGGTCGGGTGTGTGTGTGCTCGGGGTGCCATTACTGGCACAGGACGAGTGTGTGTGCCTAGTCTGCGGACTTACAGAGGAAGTGGAAGAAAACGTTGGCGTGAAATATCCAAATAAAAGATAAGTTACAGATTGTTTGGATGGAGTAGCTTATGACCCGTTAGCGGAGGATGAAAATGGGAAGCGAGATTAGAAAACGGGAAATATACGATGACTACGTGCAATAACGAAGGATTTACTGATAAGAAATGAAAGTGAGGGTGGAAGGAATGGCATATAGAAGATCAATGTCTTTGAAGGATAATGACTGAAAGTTTAATGTAAGTGAAGAAAACGGAAGCTGCACAGAGAGAGAGAGAGAGAGAGAGAGAGAGAGAGAGAGAGAGAGAGAGAGAGAGAGAGAGAGAGAGAGAGAGAGAGAGAGAGAGAGCAGGTACAAAACCAATCGGACTCAATCCTAGCAAGTAAGCTGACGGATTACGAGGTGATGATAAGTGCCTATCTTGAGCAACCCCGGGGTCTCCACACTACAGCCGGAGATACCGTCACTTGTGAACGCTGTTATCTCTCTCTCTCTCTCTCTCTCTCTCTCTCTCTCTCTCTCTCTCTCTCTCTCTCTCTCTCTCTCTCTCTCTAGCATTATCACCCTCGTCCTCAAGCGTCATACGTTATCATCGTGACTTGTGCTGTCTGCGATAACCCGGTGTTCATATCATATACGCTATTTACTCTCTCTCTCTCTCTCTCTCTCTCTCTCTCTCTCTCTCTCTCTCTCTCTCTCTCTCTCTCTCTCTCTCTCTCTCTCTCTCTCTCTCCAAGCTTACGAAAGCTTCAGCTTAAGATAACTACGAGGAGAACACCCTCCTCCCCTCCCCAACCACCCCCACAACCCCACCACCCACAACCCCACCACCCACAACCCCACCACCCACAACCCCACCACCCACAACCCCACCACCCACAACCCCACCACCCACAACCCCACCACCCACAACCCCACCACCCACAACCCCACCACCCACAACCCCACCACCCACAACCCACCACCCACAACCCCACCACCCACAACCCCACCACCCACAACCCCACTACCCACAACCCCACCACCCACAACCCCACCACCCACAACCCCACCACCCACAACCCCACCACCCACAACCCCACCACCCACACCCCAACGCCCGTGGACGAGTCATCTCACAACAACAACAGGGCCCTCCCCCTCCCCTCCCACCTCCCCGTAGCGACCTTACCATACAACACTTTCCCAGGGTTGTGATCTTACAACACAATTAATCCCTCACGTGACCGGGTACTGAGTGTACCAGAAACCCAATCGTAAAGTTTTTATGAATTTTTTTTCAAACGTCAGTTTTCTTCGCCTCTGTGTAGCATACGACTTTGTAGGTGTTTGATCATATTGTATATTATGCCTATATACAGTTTATAACTTGGGCACTTTATATTGTATTATATGGGACCCTTAAAAGTACCATTTACGGGCTTTATATATATATATATATTTTTTTTTTTTTCTTTTTTTTTTTATACTTTGTCGCTGTCTCCCGCGTTTGCGAGGTAGCGCAAGGAAACAGACGAAAGAAATGGCCCAACCCCCCCCCCCCCCCCCATACACATGTACATACACACGTCCACACACGCAAATATACATACCTACACAGCTTTCCATGGTTTACCCCAGACGCTTCACATGCCTTGATTCAATCCACTGACAGCACGTCAACCCCTGTATACCACATCGCTCCAATTCACTCTATTCCTTGCCCTCCTTTCACCCTCCTGCATGTTCAGGCCCCGATCACACAAAATCTTTTTCACTCCATCTTTCCACCTCCAATTTGGTCTCCCTCTTCTCCTCGTTCCCTCCACCTCCGACACATATATCCTCTTGGTCAATCTTTCCTCACTCATTCTCTCCATGTGCCCAAACCATTTCAAAACACCCTCTTCTGCTCTCTCAACCACGCTCTTTTTATTTCCACACATCTCTCTTACCCTTACGTTACTTACTCGATCAAACCACCTCACACCACACATTGTCCTCAAACATCTCATTTCCAGCACATCCATCCTCCTGCGCACAACTCTATCCATAGCCCACGCCTCGCAACCATACAACATTGTTGGAACCACTATTCCTTCAAACATACCCATTTTTGCTTTCCGAGATAATGTTCTCGACTTCCACACATTTTTCAAGGCTCCCAAAATTTTCGCCCCCTCCCCCACCCTATGATCCACTTCCGCTTCCATGGTTCCATCCGCTGACAGATCCACTCCCAGATATCTAAAACACTTCACTTCCTCCAGTTTTTCTCCATTCAAACTCACCTCCCAATTGACTTGACCCTCACCCCTACTGTACCTAATAACCTTGCTCTTATTCACATTTACTCTCAACTTTCTTCTTCCACACACTTTACCAAACTCATCACCAGCTTCTGCAGTTTCTCACATGAATCAGCCACCAAGCGCTGTATCATCACGAACAACAACTGACTCACTTCCCAAGCTCTCTCATCCCCAACAGACTTCATACTGCCCCTCTTTTCCAGGACTCTTGCATTACCTCCCTAACAACCCCATCCATAAACAAATTAAACAACCATGGAGACATCACACACCCCTTCCGCAAACCTACTTTTCACTGAGAACCAATCACTTTCCTCTCTTCCTACACTACACATGCCTTACATCCTCGATAAAAACTTTTCACTGCTTCTAACAACTTGCCTCCCACACCATATATTCTTAATACCTTCCATATATATATATATAATATATATATATATAATATATAATATCTATATAAAATATATATATATATATATATATTTGACATTATATACATCGCTTGGCTACTAATACACTAACTTGATATTTCATCATACTCTAACCATTTGGAACTTTATACAGAACTATTTTGGCAACTTTATTATCACTGATGGAAGTCTTAAAAGGCATGATAGACCTGTCCCCCTTTCTAGACAGATACTGCCCTTAGTTATCTTGTTACCTGTAACACTTACAGACATTATCTTCTTACTTTGTAACGGAACGAGCTTAGAGTTATCTTAGTAACGGTCACATTTCCTTTACTAAAAAAAAAAAAAAAAAAAAAAAAAAAAAAAAAAAAAAAAAAAAAAAAAAAAACAGGGACTGGTTTTTGAGGGAATATCCTCACATTGGCCCCCCCCTTCTCTGTTCCTTCTTTTGGAAAATTGAAAAAAAAAGAAGGGGGGGATTTTCCAGCCCCCCCGCCCCCTCCCCTTTTATCGCCTTCTACGACACGCAAGGGAATACTGGGAATATTCTTTCCCCCCTATCCCCGGGGATAATATATATATATATATATATATATATATATATATATATATATATATATATATATATATATATATATATATATATATATATATATATTATGACATTTATATATCATCGCTTGGCGTTACTATATACACTGAACTTGATAAGTTTCATCATACATAATCATTTGGAACTTTTACACAGAACTATTTTGGCAACTTTATTTATCACTGATGGAAGTCTTATAAGGCATGATAGACTGTCCCACCTTTCTTGACAGATAACTGGCTTAGTTATCTTGTTACTGTAACGGGCTTACAGACAGTTATCTTCTTACTGTAACGGGCTTACAGACAGTTATCTTCTTACTTTTGTAACGGAACGAGCTTAGAGTTATCTTACTGTAACGGGTCTACAGTTATCCTCTTACTGTAACGGGCTTACAAGCAGTTGTCTTGTAACTGTAACGAGCTTTTACAGTCATCTTCTT
This sequence comes from Panulirus ornatus, assembly GCF_036320965.1. Lineage (NCBI taxonomy): Eukaryota > Metazoa > Arthropoda > Malacostraca > Decapoda > Palinuridae > Panulirus > Panulirus ornatus. The sequence continues at coordinate 101,699,310 of NC_092225.1, read as the reverse complement.
ATTATCCCTCTAGTTACCATCACCTTGCTGTCATCTTATGAATGATCACTCATCTTCCTGTGTCTTCTTAAGTACACTACAAGTTACGAGTTTCTCCCGTTACTTCCGGTAGACATTATACAAAAGATCACAATGGCGTGTAAACAATAACAAACCATTTATTCTTCAAGGATGTTTGTGATAGTGGAAGAGATCGCGAGGTCAATGTATTAAATGTAGGGCAGATAACGTCAAAGTAATTAAGGAGGCGCAAATAACTTCGAAGTAATTATAATAATTAAAATAACTTTAAAGTAATTAAGGAAGCGCAAATAACTTCGAATTAACGAAATACAAATAACTTCAAAGTAATTATAATACTTAAGCGCAAATAACGTCAAAGTAATTAAGGAGGCGCAAATAACTTCAAAGTACTTAAGTGCAAATAACTTCAGTCAGTATTTGACACAAAAGGATTTGGCAACATTTGAATGACGCTGCTTCATTCAGCTTCCCCAAATTGATAACTTAGTCCCAACGTTAACAACAACCCTGTTGAAGAAAACGTATTTCGCCTCGTTTGAGATAGAGAAAAAAAAAAACGTTGCTAACGTGTCGTTTGAGGTTAAAAAAAAATGAATGAAAAAAACCCGTTGCCAACGTGTTTGAATCCGTTACTTCGCCCGAAACCAGGCAAACCTAGTCTTGTGTCGTCGGCTCTTTTGACTGAAATCAACAAAGGCGGATACAGTTTTGAAAACATGCACCAAATTACCACTCTGACCTTCTCTCTTCTTAGTTTAAGTGGTTAACATGTCTCTCATTACCATACAGCTGTGTTCGTGTTTCCATTCTATCTCTTTCTCAAGGTTGGGGATGCACCAAGACAGCGACAGTTCAAATGTACTAACTGTCAATTATACCATTTTATTCGCCTTTTTTTTTCCACCTTTTCTTTTTTTTTTTCCAATGTTTCTATGCCCTGCTTACTTGTCTTTAGGTCACCAGAGATGATTACTACAGTTGTCATATTCTTCACTTTAACTTTCGTATATCAACAGAATTCATACTATAGCTTGCCTTCTCCTTTTTAATATATATTCTTTATTTTTTCATAAACTGACGGTAGGTAAGTAGTGCCATAGAAGCCACTATATGAGACAATAGGAAAAATTTGAATTTGAAACAAAAAATGAATTATTTCACGTAATAATAATACTTAAAATAAAAAAATAATGGAGTTGAATTTAATGTCGGAACTTGTTATTTCTGCCCGCCAGCCGCTGGTGATGACGTATCCGTCATGCATACAACACCTGAGGTAATAATTGTTATTAGTAATAATTATAACCTTGACTGTGAACTTGGTGGTTGTGGGGGCGGGGTGAGGGTGAGGGGGCATTATTATTGTGACATTATCGTTAATCATGTACGATAATGCAACGAGATTCTGATGGAAGATTTTGACATGGGGTGTTTTGTTTTATGTACATGTTTTATAGAGAACATAAAGTATATATATATATATATATATATATATATATATATATATATATATATATATATATATATATATATATATATATGTGTGTGTGTGTGTGTGTGTGTGTGTGTGTGTGTTTGCATTTTTTAAAAGGAAAGATTACTGATTTTACATCAAAATGAGGCCAAAACCTCCATATTTAATCACGTAAATTTAACGTGGTATCCCCAAAATATTTATAAAATGTAAAGTTTTATATATCCGAATTTTCATAAATAGGAAGTTCTAAAACTTTTATTTTTTTTTTAGCATAACACAGCCCAATATCCTGGAATTAAGTAGAACTTTTTGATTGATCTATTTCATCCAAGATGTAGGTTATAAAAATGACCCAGATCACACAGTCCTTTGTTGATCGTAGCGCTTCAACATATACACCAAAGGTATATCATCCCTCATATTATATATCGAGAATGATCACTTCCCACATTATGTGTCGGTACATGAATCCATCACACATATCTTATCTTCCAGCTACAAGTTTGTTTTCATGTTTTAAATGCTGTAAAAACGTGAGAGCTGTATAAGGTTTTTTTTCACATTCAGTTGTAAACGCGAAATCTACAGTACAAAACAGTTCAGTTGATAACACTCACATCAGATATGATTGTCAAGATTATAATGTATCCTGCAGCGAAAGAATCACCAGAAATATTTCCTCTTTAGGGATGATAAACGTTTTTCTTTTTAACATAACGGTGCGTTTAAATAAGTAGGTCCCCCCCCCTCAGCCCCATTTTCCCTTGAGCCGCTGTGCTACACAGCATTTCAGTTATCGCTCTTCGCTTCGCCCTTGAGCGGTAAACGAACAAGTTATTTTTCTTTTTTTTTCCACTTATCTTTTATCTGGTCACATATTTTTTTTATCAGAGAGAGAGAGAGAGAGAGAGAGAGAGAGAGAGAGAGAATGGGGGAGGAGGGAAGGGGGAGGGAGTTGGTTGTCAGTCATGAATTGATTACATAGCTGGCTGGGCTGGTGATGATGTTATCTGCCTGATATCTTACTTCCTCGTATATCTTTGCTTCGTCTCGTGCGTTACAAATTTGGAGAGAGAGAGAGAGAGAGAGAGAGAGAGAGAGAGAGAGAGAGAGAGAGAGAGAGAGAGAGAGAGAGAGAGTTTTTTACTCGCCAATGACTATGTTAATTCTCCTTATGATTATGTTCCGCCATTCTATGTTTCCTATGACATTAAAAACGTGTTGTGTCAATAAGACGGAAACATATTTTTTTTACCAACGATTGGAAAAAATAATTCGCCAAATATGACACACAAAGAAAAATCATAATGAAAATAAGAAAGTGGAGCAACATTTCGCTGCGTAAAAACAGTTTTAAACTTGACTGAAATTTCATCATAAATTTTTTTTAGCGTTTTTTTTCTTTCCCCCCTGAGGCCAATTCCAGATGTCATATACCGTTGTTCTGATATATAAGAGTTCAGCTGAATTCTCAATGACTGGAATATTGTTTACCTTCGTACCACCACATATTCTCTCTCTCTCTCTCTCTCTCTCTCTCTCTCTCTCTCTCTCTCTCTCTCTCTCTCTCTCTCTCTCTCTCAAGCCCTACGCCCTTGCCCTTGCCTGAGGCAAAGACACTTCAGCCACAGGGATTACACAGATTCAAGAATACAGACATCCCTGCGACCATGTTACACACACACACACACACACACACACACACACACACGTCACGACTATGGAACAGATGTCACGGTGTAACAAAACAAAGACTTCGTAACGATACAACATACAGGCGTCACAATGATATAACACACAGACGTCACAATGATATAACACACAGATGTCACACTGATATAACACAGGCGTCACAATGATATAACAGGCGTCACAATATAACACATGCGTCACAATGATATAACAGGCGTCACAATGATGTAACACAGACGTCAGTGATATAACACAGGCGTCACAGTGATATAACACACAGACGTCACAATGATATAACACAGGCGTCACAATGATATAACACACTGACGTCACAATAACACACAGACGTCCCAATGATATAACACACAGATGTCACGATGATATAACACAGTCGTCACAATGATATAACACAGGCGTCACAATGATATAACACAGACGTCACAATGATATAACGCGTCACAATGATACAACATACAGACGTCACAGTGATATAACACACAGACGTCACAATGATATAACGCAAACGTCACAATGATATAACGCAAACGTCACAATGATATAACATACGTCACAATGATACAACTCAGACGTCAGAATGATATAACAAACAGATGTCACAGATGTCACAATGATAACACACTGAGAAGTCACAATGAAGGAAAATAGATGTCACAGCAATGATACTCTCGCTGTCACAACAGTGAAACACAGATGTTACAAAGATGAAACACAGACGCCACAAAGACCAAACGCACAGATGTTACAAAGATGTAACACAGACGAAACAAAGGCGTCACAGCGATGAAACAGAGAGATGTAACCATGATGGAACCCAGTGATGTCTTAAGGACAATATATATATATATATATATATATATATATATATATATATATATATATATATATATATATATATATATATATATATATATCACAGGAATAAAACGAATGACTCAAGGATATATTGTGTACGTCAGAGCAATGAGAGATGTCAGCCATGGGACATAGATGTAACGAAGACAAAACATAAAGATGTCACGAGGATGCGACACAGATGGCACGGGGATGAAGTGCAGACGTTAAGAGGATAAGTAACACGGATGTCATTAGGATGAGACAGTTACAAGGATGAGACACAGAGATGTCACGGAGATGAGACATGCCACAGGGATGAGACACAGGGATGTCACAAGGATGAGACACAGGGATGTCACAAGGATGAGACACAGGGATGTCACAAAGATGAGACACAGGGATGTCACAAGGATGAGAAACATGGATGTCACAAGGGTGAGACACAGGGATGTCACAAGGATGAGACACAGGGATGTCACAAGGATGAGACACAGGGATGTCACAAGGATGAGAAACATGGATGTCACAAAGATGAGACACAGGGATGTCACAAGGGTGAGAAACATGGATGTCACAAGGGTGAGACACAGGGATGTCACAAGGATGAGACGGGGATGTTACAAGGATGAGACACAGGGACGTCACAAGGATGAGACAAAGGTGTCACAAGGATGAGACATAGGGATGTCATAAGGGTGAGACACAGGGTTGTCACAAGGATGAGACAGATGTCATAAGAATGAGAACAGGGATGTCACAAGGATGAGACATGTCACAAGGATGAGACACAGGTGTCACAAGGATGAGACACAGGTGTCACAAGGATGAGACACAGATGTCACAGGGATGAGACAGAGATGTCAAAAGGATGAGACACAGGGATGTCACAAGGATGAGACACAGATGTCATAAGGATGAAGCCCACATAGGTCACAAGGATGACAGATGTCACATGGACGTAACAGAGATGTTATGAGGATGAAAAACACAGATGTGACAAGAATGAAACAGGTGTCAGAGGGATGAGACAGATGTCACAAGGATGACACAGATGTCACAGGGATGAGACAGACGTCACAGGGATGAGACAGACGTCACAAGGATGAGACACATGCCACATGGATGAGACACAGACGTCACAAGGATGAGACACAGATGTCACAGGGATGAGACAGACGTCACAAGGATGAGACACAGACATCATAAGGATGAAACAGACGTCACAGGGATGATACACAGACGTCACAAGGATGAGACAGACGTCACAAGGATGAGACACAGATGTCACATGGATGAGACATATCACAAGGATGATACACAGACGTCACAAGGATGATACACAGACGTCACAGGAATGAGATACAGACGTCACAAGGATGATACACAGACGTCACAAGGATGAGACACAGACGTCACAAGGATGAGACACAGACGTCACAAGGATGAGATACAGATGTCACAAGGATGAGATACAGACGTCACAAGGATGAGACACAGACGTCACAAGGATGAGACACAGACGTCACAAGGATGAGACACAGACGTCACAAGGATGATACACAGACGTCACAGGGATGAGACACAGACGTCACAAGGATGATACACAGACGTCACAAGGATGATACACAGACGTCACAGGGATGAGACACAGACGTCACAAGGATGATACACAGACGTCACAAGGATGAGACACAGACGTCACAGGGATGAGACACAGACGTCACAAGGATGATACACAGACGTCACAAGGATGATACACAGATGTCACAAGGATGAGACACAGACGTCTCAAGGATGAGACACAGACGTCACAAGGATGATACACAGACGTCACAAGGATGATACACAGACGTCACAGGGATGATACACAGACGTCACAGGGATGAGACACAGACGTCACAAGGATGATACACAGACGTCACAAGGATGAAACACAGACGTCACAAGGATGAGACACAGACGTCACAAGGATGATACACAGACGTCACAAGGATGAGACACAGACGTCACAAGGATGAGACAGACGTCACAAGGATGAGACACAGACGTCACAAGGATGATACACAGACGTCATAAGGATGAGACACAGACGTCACAAGGATGACACAGATGTCACAAGGATGAGACAGACGTCACAAGGATGAGACACAGACGTCACAAGGATGAGACACAGACGTCACAAGGATGAGACACAGATGTCACAGGAATGACAGTAATAAAGAAAGACGCGGCGCAGACATCTATCACACACACACACACACACACACACACACACACACACACACACACAAAGCCAGTGTGGCACAGCCGAGGGAAGACGACCCGCCTTCAGGATACTCACTGAGACTGCTGCCCAGGGCAGACCCGCGTGGTCGTGTGTGTCGTTCATGTGGTCGTCGCAGTCAGGCACTATGTGGTCGTCATCACATATGACCGCGACGCGACGAACACGCTCGCACACAGCCTCCATCTGAGCTCCGAGCTCCTGTGTTCGAGCCCCGGGCCAGAGCTCTTCAGCAGCGGCGGAGGCGGCGTTCGAGTGCGCGCGCGCTCTCTTATCTCAAGTTTTTTTTCTTCTCTCTCTCTCTCTCGCTTTCTTTCTTTCTTTCTCTCTGGTCTGTGAGATAATACACTGATCACGTGCCACTGTCGGCGGGGGGGGCGCAGTGTGCCTCTTTTACCGTCACGTTGCCCAAATGTCCGCGTGGGGCGCCAGATCTTGGCCGACACACACCGCTCTCGGCCAGGTCTTCCTGCAGAGGGTTGTCAAGGAGGTCATGAACGTGTGAGGGGGTGAGGGAGCGGGGGTTGTATTGCGTGTGAGGGCGGAGGAGAGCGTGGACGCCGAGGGGCGGAGGAGGAGGGAGCGGGCGTGTGACCCTTACCGTGGACTCCGGGAGACTGAGACCGCCTTCCGCGCGAGCTACGTTTTCTATTCCACAGCCTCCCCGAGACGCCTACTGACCTCTTGCTAACACTTATTCTTTACTCGGTATTTATCGCTATCCGAAAAGTCCTTCTTCCAGCGTCTTGACATCTGGACACACGACAGAGAGAGGTGGATTAAGAACAGATCAGACAGCTGACGAAGGGAGAAGACGAGCCGGTAATAAAGTGTGAAGGACAACATGGAAGGAATATATATATATATCGCCGACCGAGATTTTTCGTTTTGTTTCCGGTGAAGTTTACTGATGTACACACGATCAACGCCCACAGCCCCGCTACAGGGACCATCCACGTGCTTTTCAAATACCCGAGGGGGCTGCACGTGATCTAGTGGTGAGTGACGTGTGAGGAAGACTTAATATATGAGGGCAACCATGTAGAACACATGTGGTGGGGAAAGGTACAATGGCTGAGCTGTGGTTAAGTGAGTGTGTCAGTGGGAGAGTTTGTTCGTACGTTGGTCCTTAAGGGATGGGTGCGTTTGTATTGGTATGTGTCTTCCTTTGTGTGTGTGTGTGTGTGTGTGTGTGTGTGTGTGTGTTAGATGTTTCTGAATACATTTGTACACTGTGTTGTATAGTGCGAGGCATGGGCTATAGATAGGGTTGTACGGGGGTGGGTGGATGTGTTGGAAATGAGATGTTTGGGGACAATATGTGGTGTGAGGTGGTTTGATTAAGTAATGAAAGGGTAAGAGAAGTATGTGGTAATGAAAAGAGTGTGGTCGAGAAGGCAGAAGAGGGTGTGTTATGGCTCGACATATGGGAAGAATGAGTGAGGAAAAATTGACAAAGAGGATATATGTGTCAGAGGTGGAGGGAACAAGGAGAAGCGGGAGACCCAAATTGGAGATGAAACGATGGAGTGAAATAGATTTTGAACGATCGGGTCCTTAACATGTAGAAAGGTGAAAGTGAAATGGAATGAAGTGGTACACAGGGGTCGACGCGCTATCAGTGGACTGAACCAGGGCATGTGAAGCGTCTGGGGTAAACCATGGAAAGGTGTGTGGGGCCTGGATGTGGATAGGGAGCTGGCAAGGATTGGTCTGTATGGATTGGTGTTGAACGGCGGGACTCAAGTGTGATGCTGGATCTAAATAGCTTTAAGTACTGGCACCTGATGATGAGGTGGATTGTCTCCACGAACATGTGTCACATGTATAGAAAAATTACATGTTTGATAAGGTTGTTTGAACTACTGAAGTGCGATTTCCCCTTTATACTAACATCATGAACTAGTGTGATCATCATATCTATATCTATCTATCTATCTATCTATCTATCTATCTATCTATCTATATATATATATATATATATATATATATATATATATATATATATATATATATAATGAGATGGTTTTGATTAAGATGAGCAGTTACTTACGCTGTCTTAGCTAACATGAAAAAACAAGACATTTCTCAAATCCACTCTCAAGCTGTCATGTCTGATGCGCTGAAATCAAAGCGCTCTATCTAGATCCAAACCCAGCAAACCTTTCCTCTCCATGACCACTTCATATACCCTGGCTTAACCCACTGACGTGGTGCGGCACATTGCCCCCTGTATAGCACATTGCTCCAAAGTAGTCTATCCCATGCACGACCACAAGCCCCTCTTCATGTTCAGGCCCTGGTGATTCAAAGCGTCTTTCATCCCCCCCGTTGATCTTTGTAGATCTCGACCTTCTCTTTGTTCCCGCCACTTGACGTGTTTACCTCCGCAGAGTCAGTCTTCACTCATCCTCTCCGTACATATCCAACCCAGATTAATTCGCAGTGTCCACCTCCTTGAGACACGTTTCGCATATCACCGCATCTCTCTCTCTCTCTCTCTCTCTCTCTCTCTCTCTCTCTCTCTCTCTCTCTCTCTCTCTCTCTCTCTCTCTCTCTCTCTCTCTCTCTCTCTTCTCTTACTGTTATCCTTACTCGATTAACCTTGCCTCACATTCTCACGCCTCCCATTTTCCTCCGGCGGTACATTCCCGACACACCCGCCTCTCCCCTTCTTCCGTTATTTTGCACTCAGGGCACAAGACTCGCATCCGTACGTCACCGTTGAGACTACTGTGCCGTCAAACATACCCCCGTCTTTACCCTCACAGACACTAACTTCTCTCTCTCTCTTTACATTTTCTCAATACGCCTGGTGGTACCACCACCTCCACCTCCACCACCACCCTACATGGTTTACTTCCCCTAACATGACCACCCCTCCACGGATCTATAAGATTCCGTTTCCTCTCCAAGGTTCTCTCCAGTCAAATGTACGCTGAATTTGACCTCTCTCTCTCTCTCTCTCTCTCTCTCTCTCTCTCTCTCTCTCTCTCTCTCTCTCTCCCCAGCTTTAAACCTCATAACCTTACTTTCATTCATATTAAGACTCAGCTTCCTCCTTTCACTCACTCTCCCACATGAACTCCTGCCGCTCCTCACTTAACCCCAGTCTGCCACCAGAGCCAAGCTTGCCATTTACGAAGAGCAGCTGACTCGCCTCCCACCTCCTTCCCCCCACCTACACGAGATAGCAGACCCACCTTTCTTTCCAAGACCGTCGCATATGCCTGCCTCACGACGCCATCCATGCACAGACTAAACAGCCATGGTGACATTGCGCACCCACCACCTTCACCTGGAACCACTCACCCTCCTCCCTTTCTACATGCACGTGCCTTATTCACTTGCTAGAAGGAAAAAAGAATCCTCACGCTCCTGGTTGATTCTCTACCAAACCAGATTCGTAACACCTTCCACAAAACATTTCTGACAGCCCTATCATACGCTATGTCCATACGAATCCTTCTCTTTCTCAAAGTATCACTCACATACATTCTTCAGAGCAAACACTTAATCCACACATCCTCTACCACTCCAAAAGTCACACTGCTCCAACTTAATCCGATACTCTGTACTTACCACCAACCTCTCCAATCACCACTCACCCATCCAACTTATTAGATACAGTAAACAAACTTTCCTTTGTACAGTGGCATTATACATGCATTCCGCCAATCCTCGAGCACCTCACCATAATCCATACATATGTTGAATATACTTACCAACCAATCAACAACACAGTCACCCTCATTCTTATTAGATTCACCTGCTATACCATCCACTCCGGCCGCCTTGCCACACTTCATCTTACGCAATATATATATATATATATATATATATATATATATATATATATATATATATATATATATATATATATATATATCGGTCTTTTTGTATATATATTGTATGCAAAAAAAAAAATTGCCCTTCCACACCATATGTTTTCATAGGCATTACACTGATAAGGTTCATTGTAGGTACAAGCATTTGAGGGTCGTACCGTCGTGCTCATCGGTCGCACCGTCGGAGTTGAGGGGGTTTAGATCTATATACATCACAGCAGTAACCAAGACGAGGCGTTGGTCTGTGTGGGAGAGCCTCTCCCGCTCGTCCGTCCGTCCGTCCGTCCGTCCGTCCGCTCGTCAGTCCTCCATCCGTCCATCAGACGCAAGTGTACAAGATCCAGTCAGTCCTCGTGTGTGCTACGATCAGCTCAGCTCATAACAGCTGGCTGGTGATTATCGGACAGTGATTAGCTACCAGTCTTGTTATGATTGGTGATGGATGGATGTCGGAGGGTCGTACTTCTGTCCTTGTTTACTTGTCTTGGTTCGATAATAAGGCAGAGGTCACGACCTATAACGTGAGGGTTGACCTTACACCTCAACATGTCTGCGGATGATGCTGTGGTTATGGGAGATGTGAATAATGGCAAGGACTGCACCAGCTTACAAGGGGACCTAGACAAAATTCTAAAGCTGATCTGATAATTGGTTGGTTCAGCTCCACCCGACTGTGTGCTGAGAATTGAGGATGAGACACTGTGAATGTAGCCTTCATCACTATTGCACGTAATAAGCTTTAGGAATGTACGCTTCATCACTGTTGCAAGTAATAAGCTTAAGAAATGTAGGTTTCATCACTATTGCAAGTAATAAACTTTAGAAATCTAAGCTTCATCACTATTGCTATCCAGCGGGAAATAAGCTTCAGGAATCTATATGTGTGTGTGTGAGAGAGAGGCTTGGGGGTTGACGTAATCCAGAACCTGCCACCCAAACTACACATCAGGTGGATTACGAAGGAGTCAAAGTTATCATGTGGTATATATTGGAGTCATCGTCTCATTACGAGGGATTAAGGCCGTATTCGACAAGCTCTCTCTCTCCCCTAGCCGTTCATCAGCGCCCCAAACTCGATATATGCTTCTCAATGTCTGGTCTCGCCCTGTTGCTAGAACGTGTCCAGAGAAGAGCGACAACGCTGGTGGCTGGCCTACAGGAGCCGAGATGCTGAGAGAGAGAGAGAGAGAGAGAGAGAGAGAGAGAGAGAGAGAGAGAGAGAGAGAGAGAGAGAGAGAGGCTGGTTGGAGACGGCAGAGGTGCCCGCCATGAAGGAGAGAAGAGGAAGGAGTGACCTGATCAACAGTTTTCAGGTCCATGAATTTCTTGGATAACATCAGCGGAGATTAGCTGGTCGTCAGGTAGAGCGACAGATCTACCAATCTACCAGAGGTCGTCAGAACTCCCTCCCCGTACAGTACAAGAGATGTGGCCCCACGAGTGTAGAACTCCCTCCCCGTACAGTACAAGAGATGTGGCCCCACGAGTGTAGAACTCCCTCTCCGTACAGTACAAGAGATGGGGCCCCACGAGTGTAGAACTCCCTCCCCGTACAGTACAAGAGATGGGGCCCCACGAGTGTAGAACTCCCTCTCCGTACAGTACAAGAGATGGGGCCCCACGAGTGTAGAACTCCCTCCCCGTACAGTACAAAAGATGGGGCGCCCCACGAGTGTAGAACTCCCTCCCCGTACAGTACAAGAGATGTGGCCCCACGAGTGTAGAACTCCCTCCCCGTACAGTACAAGAGATGTGGCCCCACGAGTGTAGAACTCCCTCTCCGTACAGTACAAGAGATGGGGCCCCACGAGTGTAGAACTCCCTCCCCGTACATTACAAGAGATGGGCCGTACAGTACAAGAGATGGGGCCCCCACGAGGGTAGAACCCCCTCCCCGTACAGTACAAGAGATGGGGCCCCCACAAGTGTAGAACTCCCCCCCCCCTACAGTACAAGAGATGGGGCCCCCACGAGTGTAGAACTCCCCCCCGTACAGTACAAGAGACGGGGCCCCCACGAGTGTAGAACTCCCCCCCCCCCCGTACAGTACAAGAGATGGGGCCCCACGAGTGTAGAACTCCCTCCCCGTACAGTACTGTAACACACACACACACACACACACACACACACACACACACACACACACACACACACACACACACACACAAGCCGGAAGACTGTGTGGCGATATCAAGATAACATCAATCTTGGTGTGTCAAGATAACAACCTTGAGAGAGAGTCTCTCTCTCTCTCTCTCTCTCTCTCTCTCTCTCTCTCTCTCTCTCTCTCTCTCTCTCTCTCTCTCTCTCATTCCTGAAGGAGAGCACCTCTGAAGTCTTCATTAACGAAGGTATGACTTGCTGTGGTATACGCGCATGTCGTCATGAACGAAGGTATGACGTGCTGTGGTATACGCGCATGTCGTCATGACGTGCTGTGGTATACGCGCATGTCCTCATTAACGAAGGTATGACGTGCTGTGGTATACGCGCATGTCGTCATGACGTGCTGTGGTATACGCGCATGTCGTCATTCTGTTTGATCATAACATTATCTGTTGTGATGACTAACCAGACGGACATGAATGAGATGAATATGTGTGTGTGTGTGTGTGGTATTACTCACTCATTACTTGATCATGAGATGTAATCATCTAAGTAAGTACTACTACTACTCCTACCATTACTACTACCACTACTACTACTACTACTACTACTACTACTACTACTACTACCACCACCATTACTACTACTACTCCCATTACTACTTCTACTATTACTACTACTACTACTGCTACTACTGCTACTACCGTCGTGCTCAAGGGTCTTACCGTCGTGCTCAGTGAGTCGTACCGTCGTGTCCGGGAGGTTCAGACCTCAACGACACGCCAAGTCCCCAAAACGTAGACCACACACTCTCACGGCACGCCGGATGGTGAGGCAGATGTAGCGATGATTTGTACGTTTGTGGACTTTTTGTGCGGATGTCAGTGGTAGAGAGAGAGAGAGAGAGAGAGAGAGAGAGAGAGAGAGAGCAAAGACTTTTTTCTTCATCCATCATTATATATATATATATATATATATATATATATATATATATATATATATATATATATATATATATATATATATTGGTCCTGGTCCTTGAAAGAGTTAATTGTCAAGAGTCGTCAGTTGACCTCAGTATACAGTAGGTTTGTGGTGATGGGAAACTAAACATCCACAGAATGGAATCCCTTCTCGTGAACCTACGGTGTAATAATGTTCAGGTTGTCAGACTGCCTAGTTGTATGAGCAAGTGTTGGGGACAATACACACGAGACAATCTCCCAAGTCTCTTATGGTTTGGCAGTGCGGGTCGCACCCAGTGAGTCACAAAGGGCCCACGTTCGAGTCTTGGAGTAGGAAATCCGGCTCACAGTCATCCCAGCTGTTCATTTTTCTCTTTAGGATTTGGCGATGATGTATTAGTACCTTGACGTAAAATGTATATATATATATATATATATATATAGAGAGAGAGAGAGAGAGAGAGAGAGAGAGAGAGAGAGAGAGAGAGAGAGAGAGAGAGGTAGGTAGATAGATAGAGAGAGATGGATGTATATATGTCAAAGAAAAATATTATCGAGACTACATATCAAGATAAAGGCATTTTTCTAGAGATTTGATCTCCATTGTTCCAGTACAGCCGCGGTTCCTCACGACCCCTTCTCACATGACACTGGTGACAGTAGCAGAGAAGAGGATCAAACACACACACACACACACCTCCCAGCTGAGGTCACCTTTACTCTCTACCACAATAATGTGACCTGAAGTGACCCATCTTAGAACGCTCGAAGTCACCTGAACTCGTTGTGACCTGGCCAAACTCGACGTGTTGCTATTAGACTCCACTCGTAACCTTGTTCTGTTAAAAGGGGGGAAAAAATAAATGTTCATACAATGGAATTGAAACTTGTTATTAGTGCACATTGGACAAGGTTCTTCCTTTGATACTATCTATCATTAGATTTAAAAACAAGGCGACAGATATTGTAGTCCAAAAAAATGATTCGAACTTCTGACATAGGGGGGGAAATAAATACTTTCCTCATTCATCTTGTGCACTAGATTTTTTTGGGGTTACTATTGATAAAGTAAGATTCAATATATTAAAAACAAATATATATATTTTTTCATCATCTTGTACTATCGGGTAGTGTTTCGCCCTCACACACTGATGATAAGAATATTTCTGATAAGAGAAAAAAGATAAATCATTTGGACTAACCAAACGTTCAGTTTGTCATATGTGATGTTAATGATTTACACTCACAAAAGTTGTTGTTGAAGAAACAAATGACATTTTTAGTTGATAAAAACGTTTTCCATTAAACTCTACGGGAACTGTCAATCTGAATTTACTGCTAGATGATCAATAATGATAATAATAATAATAATAATAATAATAATTTTCTCAACATTAATTATAGATATTGTTTCACTGAAATAAAGCCTTAGGAATATTCTTTCACTTAAATAAAGCCTATACTGTTTCACTTAGATAAGGCCTAGTGGTATTTTAAAATATTCATTCAATTAAAGCTTACAAATATTGTTTCACTTAATTTCTAGTGGTATATTAAAATGTTAATTTCACTTGAAACTTAGAAATATTGTTTCACTTAATTTCTAGTGTTGAAGATATTACTTCACTTAAAACTTAGACATTTTCACCTAAAGCCTTGTATGTCTTCCAAAAGAATTGAAAATCATTTGAATTTATACAAACATTCGTATGAGTAAATGTATTATGAATGTTAATGTGTGAAAGTGACCACACACACATACACACACACACACACACACACACGCACACACACACACACGTGGGTGTGCTTTGGATTTCCCCGCCCACACATGGCAGAGGTCACCAGGCCTCCAGTTAATCCCTTCAGTCACCCATGGGACGTTGATCAGGTGAGACACACCCTCACCAGCTGCAGCTGACGACGGTGGTGGTGGGGGGGACTAAAATGTCTTTGCCTTCCCTCCTCCATCCTCCTCCTCCTCCTCAGACACACCTGATGACCAATTATGAGATTAGTAGTTTGGTCATTTCCGCGAAGATAGTTTTGCTCATTATTTCGGGTGGTTTGGTTCGGTGTGTGTGAGGTCGTAGTTTGAATTATGAATGGCCAGTGTGTTGGTTATTTGTGTGATGTTTATTGGTTCATCATCATCAGTGATTGCTACTAACTTGGGGACGATAATTGATATTATCTTTAGTTCGTACGATCCTCAGTATGAAGAACACTTAGATCAATTTTTATTTGTAAATTATATGATTACTAAGGAGTCGTCTAACCAGCTAGTTCATTGATTATTTTTTGATTACATTCAGAGGTCATGTTTTTAATCATCTTTTAGTATAGAAATATTTATACCTTGCCAATTTCTAAATATGGAAAATTATTTATCATTTTTATGATGCACTTTACTAATTCTGGCTTAATGATCATTACCCCTTGAAAGCCGTTAAATTAACAAAAAACATCATTCTAGATATTTTTCTTTTTTCTTTTTTCTCTTTTTTTTTTTTTCAAATTCTGCCACAATGACCTTCAGCCGTTAGCAGGCATTAAATCCAGCGAGACACATCGTCGTGAAAATAAACAGCAGCTAAATTATAGAGTTAAATATACTTATGAATTGTATCTGTGTACGTGTCGACCTAGCATTGTAAACACTAAAGTAAATATGTCTGTAAATCCCTCTAAAGATCACATTAGAAAATAATTTCCACAGCTGTTTCAAATGTAAGTTAGTTTCAAATAAAAGTTATTTATCAGAACAGATATTAATTATAGATTTTTTTTAATGATGATAGACTTGTCTTCACCTCTTCCTTTGGTTTTAAAGATGGTGCAACATAGGGAAACAGGAAATTCAACAGAAGAGGAGAAAAGTGGAATGATAAGGAGAAAAGTGTGATATTTTTTGTAGTGGCGGTTCGGGCTTATCCGTCAATAAAGATATAATGTCTGAAATCCTTGCCTAACAGTTTGGATCAAGCAATATGGAGGAGCAGGGAGAAAAAATTCAGTCATTTCATATTAAATCGCCAGTCTTAATGTCTGTCTCACTCCACACCACCAGCTCACCACGATGGTCACCACTTGGGCAAATATCAGCAAACTTTTCTTCTCGTAACTACACCCTTATCTTTACTACACCCTTATCTTAACTACACCCTTATCTTTACTACAGCCATAGGGGGGTCTGGTCTATGGCAGTATGTATACACTTGCACCCTTATCTTCTTCATCAACATGCCCTTCTTCACTGCGCGTCTAAGGGTCAGGTCAAAGGGCATCTTTTCACACTTTTTTTTCCCCGTGTTTCAGAATGACGAGCAGAATTGATGGTATGATTAAAGAAAGAAAACGTGGTGGTAGAAAAAAAAAATCTTTTCGTAGGGGAACTCAACAAACATTAATGGGAGTTAAAAGGAAAAAGAAATAATCAGACGACGTCACCATATGAATCTCAAAGTCATGTAAACAAGTGTTGTGTCACCAGAGATTGGCTAGTCTGAATGCATGTAAACAGCAAACACCCGCCGCTCATATTTTAAAGCCAAATCATAATTATCTTTAGTGCCGAAATTGATTTATATATAATCCTATAAACATTTGTAAAGAAAATATAATTACAATATCATTTTCAACGTAATTCTGAAAGGATAATTGAATGATCACCATCCTACTTCATAGTGCGCACAACAACAATGAAATTCAAGATGTATATGATGATGATGAGGAAAAATGTAATCGGATATGAAGATAGTGATGATGGTGATGATTATGATGAAATAGATAATGATGGTGACGATAGTGACGTTGGTTAGGACTGTACACGATGGTGAGAGGGTGATGATAGATGGTGAGGTGCACGTATAGTGAAGATGATAAGCGTCACGATACAGTGTATAGCATGTGTCACTAATAGTGAAGATGACAGTGATGGAGGGGAGTAGTGATAGTGAGAGGTTGATGGTGATTGGTCGTAAGATAATGAGTGTGAAAGTGATGAACGACGTTAGCTGATAATGTCATTATAGTCTTACCGATAATATTAACGTTATTATGGCTGACGAGAAGCATTGACGAAAATGATGTAAACATGTAAACAAACAGAAGACGAGTGAGAATATCAGTGAAAATGATAGTGAATAACATTTTTTTTGTCGTTGTTCATTGAGAATGAAGTGGAAATAAGCTAGAATGATCGTGAAAGATGAAAGAATGAAAATAATCATGATCTAAAAATTGCATTTTGTAAAGAAAGTAATCCAACTTTAGAAAACGCGAAGGTGAACGAGAGTATGAATGAAGATGAGAGCGAATTGTGCGAAAATGAATTAACATATATGAAAATAACATTGATAGTGAAAAATAACCTGATGGTGAATGACGTAGAATGCAGAGTAAATGTAATGTATAACCAATGAATAAAAAATGAAATTAATTAACATATCTGATGAATGACGAAGAATGCCTTTGTATATTCATAGTACAACCAATGAATAAAAAAATGAAAGAAAAGGCCTCGTATAATCGTCATCATGAATAGTGAGTGGGATATCTGCTTGGCTCTTGCCGTGGGGTTAACATGTAAGGATTTGGGGTGTGATTTGGTGTTGGTAAAACCCCTTCCTAGCAAAGGATTTCCGGATAAAAAAAAAAAGGAAAAAAATGTAATACCCTATGATTCATGATTTATCATACGCTTAATAAGTGAATTAATGCTCTGAGTCACTTTATAATTTGTCATACATAAATAACTATAATCGGGTTTTTTTTATTTGTTTTTATTATCTCTTTTAGGTAATTATTACCGTGAGTTTGAGGGTAAACTATGAATATTTGTAATTTGATTTCATAATTGATTACGTGTTATTTAAGTATGCTACCGTTTTGTGACAGTTAAGATAACCCATTTTTGATGTTTGTTTTCGTTCACTTGCTTGTTTTCATAAATGATCTTTTACGGAAATAATCATCAATTACATAGTACAGATACAATGTACAATTTTGTATTTTGTATCTTTTGTGTGGTATACAGATTTTGGTCACAGTAATATTTGGTTATAAATACATCTAAGGTTGTAGGAAGATTAATCAAATGTATTATATATTTCAACGTCAGAATATGTGTTCATCTTCATTTGATCTGATTTTGTCTATTAGGCTAAAAGATCCTTAAACATTTACGTATCTGTAGCCCACCTCTTGTATTATCGAAACATCAGTGGACTGGTATTAGGGAATTTCAATCTATCAGCTGATAAGGTTTATTCTTAAGATGTCAGTATCGTATATAACCACCAATTAAATCATTTCGGACACCTGCCTCAAGTGTTTTAGACCTTTCCAAGACCATACACGTTCTCATCTTATGTGTGACCTACTAAACTGTTGTGTGTGTGTGTGTGTGTAAGTCTTTTTTTTTATTTGCTTTCGTCGTTTTATTTGACAGAATTTTGCTCTCGTTCTGCCTACGGCTTGTTATATATGTGAAATTGTAATGTAGATGTTTGTACTGATACCACATCGTTCCAGTTCACTCTATTCCTTGCACGCCTTTCACCCTCCTGCATGTTCAGGCCCCGATCGCTCAAAATCTTTTTCACTCCATCTTTCCACCTCCAATTTGGTATCCCGCTTCTCCTCGTTCCCTCCACCTCTGACACATATATCCTCTTGGTCAATCTTTCCTCACTCATTCTCTCCATGTGCCCAAACCATTTCAAAACACCCTCTCCTGCTCTCTCAACCACACTCTTTTTATTTCCACACATCTCTCTTACCCTATTATTACTTACTCGATCAAACCACCTCACACCACATATTGTCCTCAAACATCTCATTTCCAGCACATCCACCCTCCTCCGCACAACCCTATCTATACCCCATGCCTCGCAACCATATACATTATCCCCAATATAATTTTTACCCCCCCCCCCCCCAGGTATAAAGATCTCTCTACCCACATATACTTCAAGACTGAATCTATCTCCTCCCCTCATTGAGATAACGTCAAACACACACACACACACACACACACACACACACACACACACACACACACACACACACACACCACAAAGTCCATATTTTATCGACCGGGCCAGAAAATCGGGTGATGATCAACACCTGGGTCGGCTGTGGGCCGACTGCCTGCCACTTCCCACCATTCAAACCGAGGCTGGGAGAGCGGGTGATTCATGGTCAGCAACGCCAAACCTTTATTACGCTACGAACGGAAGTCGTATCTCGAGGGAGCGCGCGAGCTGTGTTGATAGTGGGAACGGAAACTTTCCGGGGGGGGGGGGGGGGGGGGGGGGGGTTGCCACACGCTGAACCTAATGCTATCTGTCTATCTATCTATCTAACTATCTATCTATCTATATATATATATATATATATATATATATATATATATATATATATATATATATATATATATATATATATTCTTATGAGTCCACGGGGAAAATGAAACACGAAAAGTTCCCAAGTGCACTTTCGTGTAATAATCACATCATCAGGGGAGACAAGAGAGAAATATAACAGTCAGTTGATATACAACGAAGAGACGAAGCTAGAACGCCATTTGGTAAACATTTGGTAAACGCGCAAAATTGTGATCCTTTCCAATATATATATATATATATATATATATATATATATATATATATATATATATATATATATATATATATATATATATATATATATGCCATTGTACAAAGGCAAAGGGGATAAGAGTGAGTGCTCAAATTACAGAGGTATAAGTTTGTTGAGTATTCCTGGTAAATTATATGGGAGGGTATTGATTGAGAGGGTGAAGGCATGTACAGAGCATCAGATTGGGGAAGAGCAGTGTGGTTTCAGAAGTGGTAGAGGATGTGTGGATCAGGTGTTTGCTTTGAAGAATGTATGTGAGAAATACTTAGAAAAGCAAATGGATTTGTATGTAGCATTTATGGATCTGGAGAAGGCATACGATAGAGTTGATAGAGATGCTCTGTGGAAGGTATTAAGAATATATGGGGTGGGAGGAAAGTTGTTAGAAGCAGTGAAAAGTTTTTATCGAGGATGTAAGGCATGTGTACGTGTAGGAAGAGAGGAAAGTGATTGGTTCTCAGTGAATGTAGGTTTGCGGCAGGGGTGTGTGATGTCTCCATGGTTGTTTAATTTGTTTATGGATGGGGTTGTTAGGGAGGTAAATGCAAGAGTTTTGGAAAGAGGGGCAAGTATGAAGTCTGTTGGGGATGAGAGAGCTTGGGAAGTGAGTCAGTTGTTGTTCGCTGATGATACAGCGCTGGTGGCTGATTCATGTGAGAAACTGCAGAAGCTGGTGACTGAGTTTGGTAAAGTGTGTGGAAGAAGAAAGTTAAGAGTAAATGTGAATAAGAGCAAGGTTATTAGGTACAGTAGGGTTGAGGGTCAAGTCAATTGGGAGGTGAGTTTGAACGGAGAAAAACTGGAGGAAGTGAAGTGTTTTAGATATCTGGGAGTGGATCTGGCAGCGGATGGAACCATGGAAGCGGAAGTGGATCATAGGGTGGGGGAGGGGGCGAAAATTCTGGGGGCCTTGAAGAATGTGTGGAAGTCGAGAACATTATCTCGGAAAGCAAAAATGGGTATGTTTGAAGGAATAGTGGTTCCAACAATGTTGTATGGTTGCGAGGCGTGGGCTATGGATAGAGTTGTGCGCAGGAGGATGGATGTGCTGGAAATGAGATGTTTGAGGACAATGTGTGGTGTGAGGTGGTTTGATCGAGTGAGTAACGTAAGGGTAAGAGAGATGTGTGGAAATAAAAAGAGCGTGGTTGAGAGAGCAGAAGAGGGTGTTTTGAAGTGGTTTGGGCACATGGAGAGGATGAGTGAGGAAAGATTGACCAAGAGGATATATGTGTCGGAGGTGGAGGGAGCAAGGAGAAGAGGGAGACCAAATTGGAGGTGGAAAGATGGAGTGAAAAAGATTTTTTGTGATCGGGGCCTGAACATGCAGGAGGGTGAAAGGAGGGCAAGGAATAGAGTGAATTGGAGCGATGTGGTATACCGGGGTTGACGTGCTGTCAGTGGATTGAATCAAGGCATGTGAAGCGTCTGGGGTAAACCATGGAAAGCTGTGTAGGT